>NW_015544144.1:321136-369154 GCF_001515605.1 Sinocyclocheilus anshuiensis
CAAAGCACTTCATCATGATTGGAGTCAGTGCTATGGGACGGTAGTCGTTTAGACAGGACACAGGTGATTTCTTTGGTACCGGTATGATTGTTGTGGATTTGAGACATGTGGGGATGACTGCCTGGCTCAGTGAGGTGTTGAAGATATCTGTTAGGATATCTGTCAGCTGTGCAGCACAGTCTCTCAGTACACGGCCAGGTATGTCGTCAGATTTTTTGAGCATATGACCGTTTTGCACTTTTTGATGCCACAGGACAGAAATAGCACTTTAAAGATCAATTAAGTGTCTGCACTTCCAGTGAATTTCTGAGAAGGGTGTAAAAAAATTGCTTAAAAGTGCTGACTTGTCTATTTTAGTGCTCACTGAAAGCATACATTTCAAGTCAAGTCTGCTTTATTGTCAATTCTTCCACATGTACAGCACATACACACAGAGAATTGAAATTGCGTTACTCTAAACAACAGTGCAGATATAATGATTTGTAGTGCAAAAAGAGCTTATTTAGACTGATTAAAGTGACAGTGTGTGTGTGTATTTGGGAGGGGGGAGGGGGAGAGTCCGTCAGAGTTCAGTGGTGCGTGGGGCAAAAGAGGGGAGGGGGGGCAAGGTCGGGAGGGAGTTCAGCTTCCTGACAGCCTGATGGATGAAGCTGTCCTTCAGTCTGCTGGTCCTGGCCTGGAGACTCCGCAGTCTCCTCCCTGATGGCAGCAGACTAAAGAAGCTGTGTGTTGGGTGGGTGGGATCCCCTGCAATGCAGAGGGCTTTGCGTGTGAGACGGGTGTTGTAAATGTCCTGGAGGGAGGGGAGAGAGGCACCAACGATCTTCTCAGCTGCTCTCACTATGCGTTGAAGTGTCTTGCGGCAGGATGCGTTGCAGGCACCATACCACACAGTGATGCAGCATTTGTCTTGATAGTTGCTAAATGTCTAGCTTACAACTATGTGAACATGTTTGCATAGTTGTCAGAATCTGCGTTGATGCTTTTTAACAAGAAAATACAACAGCATAGCAAACAGGTATACAATTATTATCTGAATACAGAGAAGGAAATAGACATCACCCTCTCAGCTATCCAGATAAACTAACAATGAACAATGATATGTTAAAAAATTATTACTCTAGGTTAACGATAATTTATAAAAATGCTCATTGTTACATTAAACATTAATTTACTCAACTTGAAATGTTATAATAAAATGAAGTGTTTGAAAACTAAAATAAATATTAATTAGACAAATGTTTAAAAATTATTTTAAACAAAACAGCATTTGAAAACTGGAATAACTTTGATTCTAATATTCTTCTCGTTATGGATTTTGTCATGCGACTTGGGAAGGCCACAGCGGTTATGTGGCGACTACTGCCGATCTGGGGTGCATTTCCCAAAAGGAACTATGGTCGCAAGTTCCGTTGTTTACCAATAGAGTTCAATGGAATGAACCACCATAGTTAGCTAATGATGCTTTTGGGAAACGCACCCCTGGACATCTAATACAATCGTCCTGGGAGGAAAAAATCAGACTTCTAAATTTGATCGTCATTTCCACAGCCATTTATGCAAGTGAAACCTGGAAATCATCAGAAAGCATCACCAAACGTCTAAACGTCTTTCAACAATGATGTTTTCAACAAATACTCTCATATCGCGACCATATTAGCAACAAAGAAATACAGAGAATAACTGCTACTGGCCCTTTGGCAGATATCGCCACCGAGTGCCATTTTCATTTCACGGGCCATATTCTTCACCTACCTCAGGAACGATTACCAAAGATGGCCATGTTGTGGGCGCCTCTCCATGGGAAGCAGAAGCAAGGAAGTTTTGATTAAGAAGTTAATCGAGACAAACATGGCGGCGTACATTCATCAAAGACCTAGGGCTGGGAAAAAATATTGTTTCCTCGATATTAATCGATTCTAATTTTTATGAAACGATATCGATTCTTAAATCCCAAGAATCAATTAATCTAGCCTGTTTTCAGTTATCAAACAGAATATTGTAGCGCACCTCCCATCCAATATCGCAATTAGTTTTGTGCTTTGTTACTTTTGATAATTCTGTCCATTTTATTGCAATATTCAAACAATAAATGCCATTTTGGCCCTGTTTAATGTGGACAGATCGCTGTAGCGATACCAGTTAATACCAGTTTCAGCACGAAATAAACATGAATAAATATCAGAAGGTATGTTAAAAGAAAGGGTACAACTTACCGAAATCCATATCCTGTCTCGTGTAATAACTCAATTAGTTTCAAACACAAAAAGACGTCAATATAATAGCTTGTAAACAATGTCACGTAACATTACATTTACCTCAGTAAAACATATCCGGTGACCATAAACTGGTTAGGTAAAAAAAAAAAGAACTCTAGAGAGGAGCAGAAACATTTTCATTATAATTTTTACTGTTCTTAAATGTTTAATTTATGTCTGAATAAATCAGTCAAGTTTTTATGACAGCCACAATGTGAATGTTTATATTTAAAAAAACGAAGTAGAAATATATTTATGTAATTGTAACTTTATTATTATAAAAACTTCATTGAGTGCAATTTAAGCGTTTGAATACAAATAAGTTAATTTTAACATTCAATATTATAGTAATGTAGTACCAACTGACTCTCATGTATATTTTACAGTGTTAGTTGAGAGATTAGTTTTTCCTTGAGAAAATTTGCCATGAACTGTACCTGATATATATCCAAAATAATCAATATCAATTGGAATCGGAAATAGAATCAAATCGAATTGCAAGCTTGTGAATCCGAATCGAAGCAATCCATGAAATTTGTGTCAAAACCCAGGCCTACAAAGACCTATTCACCGTTGATCTATCATGGGATGAATCCGAAACCGTTGCGATCGACCAAGCCTGCTGGAGACTCCTTGGTGCCAAATGCGCCACACGGCGCAGGCAGAACTAAGTCTAAGTCTAAGTAAATAAAAAGATGAACAGGTTATCAAATAGATTTTTCTTTGTGCACTGTGCACTTTTTTTTCTGACAGTGTGGTTTGAACATCATTAAAAAACCAAAAGGCTGTTGTTGAGTATTTTTTGAAGCCAGTAGTTGACAGCAGTGCAGACCCTTCATAGTGTCAGGCACAGGTGACAAAATAATAGGTTTTGTTAACAACACTGACAACCACACAGTGCAAGAGCAAGCACACGGTATGCCCTATATTCAGCCCAACTCCCCCAGAAGCACATAAGACCCCAAGAGTAAAATTGTTAGTCACCTAAAGCATAATGGAACATCCATTCTTGCTCTTTTTGCTCCCAATCCGAACACACAGTATGCTGCCCCAGTGACTTTCCTCCCAATGCAGGGGGTTAGACGTCAGTATTGGCTCTCCGATGGCAGTCCGCCAGCACTCTCCAAAGACAGCGCCTGTTATAGCTCTGAACATGCAATTAAATCCTAACCTGAGCAAGCTTGGTATTGAGTGCTGGGATGGAGCCAGCGTTGGGACTGAAGCTGTGAAGGAGAGGCAGGCTTCTTTCTGTGAACTCATCCGCCGGCTAATCCCAAGTTAACAAACTGCCGTGGCTGGATTCCCAGGCAAAATGTGAATGTCACTGTGAGGTCAGGGAGCGTTAACTCAACCACGGGGAGAAAAGCAGAATCTTCTCTTTCATTCTGGGCAGGATCATATGGAAGAGTGTGCCTTAAATGTCTCCCTGATGACATTGACGGTGAGGGCAAACATATAGACTACATGAGTAGAGTACAAAAGAATCTGAAGAAACGGATTAAATGGGCTGGCCAAAAACAATCATCACAATAAGGGATTAGCGCATGTCCTCCGGAATATTGAGTCTGCATTCAAGTCTGGCTTGTGTTATTTTCAGATTTCATTCCCCACTCTTCTGCTCATTATATCTCATAATTTCTAGCATGCCAGAAACATACTGATAAGCTTATCCACAAGCATGCTGATGCTATAAATTGTAAAACACTAGCAAAAGTAGTTTATGTGACTAGTGCAAAATATACAAGGGTCGGTTTCTCAAGGGGGTGATGCACCCTGTACTGTCCCACCCCTTCAGTCAAGATGAAAAAAAAAATGCTTCTTTGTGTTAAGATTAGACTGCAACAGTCTGTTTCACAAAGTCACATTTTGTTTGTTTGGTTGTCTGGTTAGGCATGTTCCTACACATTATCCTGGAATATGTGCAGTTGAACTTCCTGCACCACAAAGACTGCAGATCTACTGTGTAGGTGAAAGGTATTAAGATTTATTTATTTATGTTTTAGAGGGATGGATAATTGGTCATAATTAATTTGTTCTTTCACTGTCTTGTTGTTTGTCATCAGCAGCAGTTCAGACTGTTCTAATCCACCGTAATATTATGCGATGCAGTGAGCATGTGTTGTAGTGAAGCAGGCACAATTAATTAATTTCCTCAATTCATTCCTGAACAATTTTTGCAGAGTGCAATATCCTGCTGAAAGAGGAGGAGGGGAGCGATTGAGCTCGAGCCTCTGCCCCTTTAATTGCCAATGCTAAAGTGCCCTTTCTGTCCTATTTAGCTGCTCTGTTTAGAAATGTGATGTGATTTCTACTACCCCCGCTGGGAGAGATGATTATCCATGATTTTTACATGACTTTTTGGATTACTTGATTGATCAGTCATGCTATGGAGGAGCTGTGTACAAATGGATCATCTGGTAAACTGAACATGCGCCACTTCTATGTCTTTTGTACCACAGACTCAATTCATAGAAACACAACTGCTGCCATCTTGCATCTTTGCTGCCATTATCTTGCAGTAGTAAAGTTATCAATTTAATTGAAAATTACCTCAGATGACTTCAGTTTTAATGGTATGATAATATTGTTGCAGTGTTTGTATTGTTGTTGGGCCATTTTTTTTTTCTTAGCAGAATCTTTAAGATAAAAAAAAAAATAGGCAAAGTGACAAAATTAACTCAAATCAGTATTTCTGTCACAGTTTCTCAAGGAGCAAGGGAACAAGGAGACAAGGAGATGCTCAACATAGACTTTAATAAAACCAAAACCGCAGGGATACAAACACTGACAGACGTGAAGACGTTCAATTCCAGACAAAGACAGACTGCACAGACTCGAGCTAAAATACACAGGGAAACGAGGATAATAACTAGACACACCTGGAACAAATTGGAAACAATTAGGACAGGAACAGGAAGGACCAAATAATGGCATGGAAACACATGGGGAGCAAAACACACACAAAACACGGAACAAAGTCTGACATCTTCATGTCTACATATTTATTTGGTAAATAGCCGTGTAATAAACTGGATAATGTAGCCTACAGTCATCTGATCATTATAGCAAAATAAACCCTTTCAGTGCGACAAGACCATTGCATTTCGCATTGGGTGCTGATCAGGACTCATATTGCGAATATGACTGGCTGATTGTATATTAACATTTTTCTATGTTAATGTCTAATTTAAGTCTTGAATTATAGTTTTATGGACTATTTTTATGATACTTTAATATTTCATAGAACAAAGAAAGTAATATGGGTTAGGAACACCATTAGAGTAAAGAAATACACATAGAAAGTCTATGACTTTCTCTCCTCTCCACCTGTAGCTGGTGTGTGGTGAGCGCACTGGCGCTGCTGTCCTGTGGCTGCCGTCGCATCATCCAAGTGGATGCTGCACACTGGTGGTGGTTGAGCAAGAGACCCCCCCACATGATTGTAAAGCGCTTTGGGTGTACAACAATACACAGTAAAGCGCTATATAAATGCATCATTCATTCATTCATTCAAAGAAATGATGACAGATTTTACTTACATTTTTGGGTGAACTATTTCGTTCTGGTGTCAAAAATAATCAAGAAACGTGAATACTTTAGCTGTAATTTTTAATAAATGTAACTATTTGTAAACTACAAGTTCATTAACAATGCGGTTTGCTATTGGCTGTTTGTCTCGAATGAAAACATGGGTGGATCAAGAAGCGGTCTGGCATCAACCTGTCTCCACTCGGCAATGAATCCCTCTCCACATTAATTTTCAGCATGGCTTCTGTATATGAGTGCCACACTTCATCAAATATTCTCACCTCTGTCTCTCTTTGCCCCTCCAACTATTCAAATGGGAACTTAAATTAATCATCACTCATCCAGTTTTGCATGGAGGTGGGGCTGACAGCGTATGGGGCACAGTATATAACGTATTGCCAAAGAAAAGAGGATGGGAGGACCGCATATTTCCTCATCTTGTCAGTTTAGCACACACCTGTAATAGATGGAGCTCTCTCATGTCTTACAGGCCCACATGTCTGTTAAATGCCAATGGTGCTGATACACTGGACAGATTTGCCTTTTGGAAAGTGTTCTCTGCAGTGCTGCGGTATGTTTGTGTATATGTTCCCCCTCCTTATCATCACTTCACCTTAGCATGGTAAAGACACAGCAGAGATACCCTGCATTTGTTTCACTGCAAAAGTAAATGAGTGAATCTCACAAAGAAATAATATAACTGTATCGTAGAACTGTACATTTCTGCCATATAGACATTACTTTGACACACTTTACTTTGTAAAGCTGCTTTGAAATGATATGTTTCATGAAAAGCACTAAACAACTAAAGGTGAAAAATGGTCATCTTTCACTCCGAAAAAAAGTATGCTTGTGCTCAGGTTTGACTTTGATTATTTTGTTGCATCAATACTTTAAAAGTTAAATGTCCAGTGAGTGGCGTTAAAAAGGTTAATGCTCTGTTGTATTTGAAAATAATGTACCACCTACACTAAATCCTACCCTAAACCAAATAGTTTTAACAAAAGCAACTGAGACAAGAAAATGCATTTGCTGAAGCAACCATATACCATTTTAGCTTGCTTCCACAACATCGTGAGGTCTTTTCTCATTGTTTTGTGAAAAATCTCTATAATGAGATTCAGACTTTTTCACATTGTAGTATTGAATATGAGAGAAAATAAGAAAGCGGAGTTTAAATTTGCTTTATTGTCCAAAAAAAAAAAAAAAAGTATCACAGTGTCCTACAAAATAGGCTTCTGTTTCATTTTTGTAGACAGATGTATCTTTTTTTAATTTGTTTTTATTTTTAAAGTTATGACCTGGCCATATCTTGACAGTTTTATTTAGCCATTTATTCTGAATGTTGTGATAAGCTGCGTTTTTTAAATGAGCTGAGGAGGATGGCTTATTTGGCTTCTGTTGTTATTCAATATTGCTGCCACAGGTTTAGATCAGACAGCATAGACAATGAATGAGCAACCTCAAGTTGTCTTTCAGTCAATGTTTAACCTTTCACAGCCATTCCAGGCAATGTTCAATGGCATACTGGAGGTCGGCACATCATCACAAGTGTAATGTTGACCCCAGATTTAATGAGATTGTGGCACACTGTCTGTCTCAGAAAACAAAGCAACAATCAAATGTCTTGTTCCTTTTGTGTCTTGGCATATTGATTTTCTTCCTACATATTTCCTGTTTCCTGTCCGAGAGAAGAGCTTACGGCTACACGTACCGCAATTAAATGAAAACATGTACTAACATATAACATTTTTATCTAGACCAAAATTTATATTGTAAAAAATATAATGAAAAGCAGTATTTTCTTGCTCTTTTGAAATAAAACTTTGATTTCACATGCTACAACATTCTTAATGTAAAGCTCCATCTCTAGTTGGTCTTTTAAACATTTTGACGCCAAGGAGACCCATATATGATATAGGCTACATATAGGCTGTTATATATTTTTTATGTTCTCATGCAAACGCTAGTTAGCTGTCGGCTGTAGTCTGTCTAGTGTGTTCTAGTGCAACGTTTTTGTTTTGCCACAACACAGGCGATGCAAGGCAATGCCACAGTCGGCTTTCCTCAGTGCTAGTTCTTTGGCATTGGTATGGTGTGTCCCTACCCTTACAGACATAATTTACATATAGGTGTCAAAAAGGTGCAGTATTCCAACCTATTCCACTCTCTGAGAGAAGGCGGAGTAGGTTATGTAAAACTAAATTATGACTTTTTAGAGAAAGAAACCTTTACTTGCATTATAAATAGACTTAATGCTTAAAAGGTATAAAATGGCACTAGACTACAATGTGCTAACCAACTGATTCGAGGCTATGGAGCTCACTGGGTGGGAAGGAAGGTTATGCAGTTTTAGTACAAATTTAACAGTTAAATATCTATTAGATTCTCATTTACCATGCAGTAGTTTATGATCACTGAAAAATAATGCTCTGGGCCAAAACAGCTGCAAAACCCCCATGTTTCAATTAACAACTCATTTATGGAATTAAAATATTATAGAGCACTGCATTCTGTGTTTCTAACTCTAAAGCAAACAGACATGCAACATTCCATTATCCCTCCAGGACACTGGAATTGTCACAGTAGTAATATGTGCTTTCCAAAGCCAGAGAAAAAGTATTTGATTTAAGATGGTGGACAGCTTTTTCAGCAGAGGTGAGATTTGTTTATTTTGCAGGGAAAAGTCATTGGAGAAAATTTAAATAGTTGAACCAATGTAGCACATGATATTTCAGTGTGAAAACCTGCATCATCTACAATCTAATGCTAAACATGCTGAGATAGTGCTGTGCTATATTTAAATTGATTCCTATATTGATTGGCTAACGACTTAGCAGGGGCACTATTACTTTTGCATGCAAAGTTGTTGAATACTTTATAGGCACTGATATACTGTATGCAGCCATACGTCAATTATAATTATGCCGATTTCAGTTACATTTCTGTAGATTAATTTACAATTATGAATGTTAGAGTCTACATGGTACAATACAACTCTCTTAAAGAGTAAGGAAAATCCTGTTTGATGTTGCCACTTTAGTTCAAACCGAATTGTCTTATCATAACTACATTATTGTTGGGAATATTTGCTCTTTATAAACTTTACAAAGTGCAAATACTTTTAAACTTTACATAGTAAATATTGATCTGGCTCTTATATTACTTTGTGTGTGGTTTGCTCTCTGTGCTCATATATTCAGAGTCAACTCTGCACCATCTTCCTTACTGAATACAGATCGATGCTGAATGTTTAGAAATCATTCATACAGCTTTGCCCTAGACCTAGTTAATCATGACATATAATGGCCAAGGCACCTCTACTGTATGCCAGAAAAGTTGTTGTGTTAGCAATTATTGTGACATGCTTTAATACAAGGTTAAATGAACAGCATACCTGATGATTTCACTATTATCATTTTGATTTCATGGTCCTTTGTCACCTTGGCCATGTGAAATATGTGAATAACTGCAGCCATAAGTTTCAGACAAATCATTTACAGTGGAATCTAAAATATTTACATTTACATTTAGTCATTTAGCAGACGCTTTTATCCAAAGCGACTTACAAATGAGGACAATAGAAGCAATCAAAATCAACAAAAGAGCAATGATATGCAAGTGCTATAAGCACACAGAGTCCAAGCGTCGGTACTGACACAACGTCAGGGCAGAGAGTTCCTTGTAGAGTGCACCGAGAGGGGCAGGAGAGGAGAGGCCGCGAAGCGCGGTTCTGGTAATGCCAGGGCAGGAACTGGGGAACAGAAAACTGGTGAAACGAGAGGCAGAGAGCGAGCGGAAAAGACAAACTGAAAACACTAAACTGTACTTGGAGCCTATGAAAACACGGCAGGACAAGAACTCAAGACTGGTAGTAGGTCACGAACGAAGAGTAGCGTGTTCACACCACAACGGTCAGACACAAGACTACACACGAGGGGAACTTAAAAGGAGGGAGAATTAAGGAATAAACAAGCCACAGGTGTGACGGCAGCTAAAGTAGTTAATAAGATAACGATGGGGAGGGAAACCACGAAGAGAATGAGCACATGGCGAACTGTCAAAACAGACAAAAAACAACAACCTGCTGATCAGACCGAAGTCATGACAGTACCTCCCCCCCCAGGAACGCCACCTGGCGTACCCAGGAGGGGCTCACCTCGTCGCCGACGGAAGTCCTCGACCAGAGTCTGATCCAGAATGTGCCGGCCCGGTATCCAACTCCTCTCCTCCGACACCGACGGACGAAGGCCAAGGCAGACGAGACCGCAGCTTCGGGTTCCTGAGCAGAGAAAAGAGGTGGTTGATAACCCATGGAACATTGAAAGGGAGACATACCTGTGGACGATACAGGAAGGGAATTGTGGGAATATTCGACCCACGGTAGCTGTTGACTCCAGGAGCTCGGACTATGTGATGCCAGACAGCGGAGAGCTCTCTCGAGATCCTGGTTGGCTCGCTCGGACTGCCCATTGGTCTGAGGGTGAAAACCTGAACACAGACTCGTCGAGGCCCCGATCTGTCTACAGAACTTTCCAAAACCGGGAGACCACTGAGGTTTGTAATTTTATTAATGAAGAATGTGGCAAAGTCGTCAGCTGTTAGAGTTGATGAAGGAGTGGGAAGAGGAGGACAAATGAGCGAGGAAAATGTTTTATAGAGTATGCGAGAGTTAGACGAATTGTTAATTTTGTTATGATAGTATGTCCTTTTAGCAGTGGAGACATTAGCAGAGAAGGAATATAGGAGTGATTGATACACAGAAGTGACTGACTTACCCAGAACAACCTACAAAAACCACCATATCACCCTACA
Source organism: Sinocyclocheilus anshuiensis (assembly GCF_001515605.1). NCBI lineage: Eukaryota > Metazoa > Chordata > Actinopteri > Cypriniformes > Cyprinidae > Sinocyclocheilus > Sinocyclocheilus anshuiensis. The sequence continues at coordinate 331,738 of NW_015544144.1, forward strand.
AAATCACCAGATCACCCTACCAACCACCCAGAGCACCCTGCAAACCATCAGATCACCCTACTAACAACCCAGATCACCCTACCAATAGGGTTGGGTACCGTTCACATTTTAACTGGTATGGTACCGGTATCAGTACCTGAATTTCGGTGGTTCAACCGCAATTATACGAAGCTACGAGAATACTTTTTGTATGCAAAAGAAAAAAAAAATACTTTATTCAACAATTCGTCTCCTCTGCGTCACCCTGTAAACAGTGTATGCTGTTCTGTGTCAGCTGCATCATGCTGTTTCCGTTCAGATCAAATCACAACAACACGTAGGAAACAGATCTGGCGTGACGCAGCTGACAGAGAACAGCATACAGCATACACGGAGGAGACGAATTGTTGAATTAAGTTGTTTTTTTTCTTTTCTTTTGCACACAAAAAGTAACACTCTCTTGAGATCAAAAGAGGCAAGCAGAGTGTGGAAGTCTGCAGCCTGAGGTTTATCTAGGTGGATGTTGAAGTCTCCAAGCATAACTAGGGGAGTACCATCCTCAGGAAAGGTTGAGAGCAGCACATCTAATTCATCCAATAAGTTACCTTGTGGTCCTGGGGGTCGATAAACAACTACAAAATGGATTTTAAAAGGGTGGGTAATAGTGAAAATAAATACTTTTATTGTGTCAATATGTGCATGTAGTCACATAAAACAAAACCTCTACATTAGAAAGAACCACTTAAAGTTTATTTGGAAAATGTAAGAATCTTTTTTTTTAAATGCTTTTCAATTTTTTGTTATTTTGTTTTTATTCAATGATTATAATATATATATATATATATATATATACACACACTTTTTATATATATAATGTTAGCAAAACCCCTTGAATCTGAATCCTTAAGCCAATGAGATTCTCGTTTCCACATTTTCTACAGCATGACCCTGGACCGACTATTCTTTAATGCATTTAAAAACACATTGTAGACTGTGTAAAAAAGAAAGGGGAAAGGGTTGACACTGACTTCACTTGAAAAGACTACCACAACAAAGAGCCCAAAACAGACTTGCTTCTGTAAGAAGTCAATAAACCATGATTGATAATTTAGCTTCTCTTTCTTTTCTCATAACTCAACACGAAAACACAAATGGGGCTTTACAATGTGCTACACTAAACAGGCCAAGGACATTTTAAAAGCTGCATCAAAAATCTTCATTTTTCATTTTTCAAATTTAACATTAGCAAGTGCTACACATGGTACACAGTGAGATGTTGTGGCAACACTTAAGGGACAAGGATGCCATATTTGTTGTTACAACATGGTGATAAATTGGAAAGGCTGGAAGTCCTGTACCTGAGTCTTACTTTTGACTCAAAAGGCCTAAAATGGGGCATTCCTGCAGCTAAGCTCAACCAGTTGCAAATTGAGGTTGCAATGGCAAGGTCATAGGTTTGATTCCCAAGGAACACATGCATTGACAGAATGTATGAACCTTGAATGCAGTGCAAGTTGCTTTGGATAAAAATGCATGAATGTAAATGTGAATGGTTTATATGGCAATGTCTCTCAATCTTTTTCAAAAAAAAAAAAAAAGGTTTGAGAGATAACAACTTACTGAGTGCAGAAAAAAAGCAACTTTATAAAATGCCCAATAATTGGCTGGGACATGTACATGATATGTTCACTTCCAAAAGATAATCAGAGACAATTACAATCCCTTAAGACTTTTTTTTGTTTGTTTTTTTTGGGGAAATTAGCCTCTGTGAAATTCTAAAAAAGCATGAGAGGCATCGCCAAATAAACCATGCACTTCAACAATGCAATTATGTCTTTGCCCAAAATGGTCCAGAAACATCACCGTTCTTGTCCCTGGGAGCTCTAGCTAACAACTCTTCTGCACCATGCTATCCCCGCGGGCAAACACAATGAGAGTGACAAGCCTTCATTAAAGCATCCAAATTCAAATGTTATTCTTAGCCTGGGGAGCACTGAAGCCATATTAAATTAATTCATATGAGACAGGGCCTAGAAGAGAACGGAGCAGCATCGCCCTTCCCTATCTAGTGTGCCACCACATAGGGTCTATTTCACGTGACACCTTCATTATGGCCATAATCCCTGTAAACAAGCACTATTATGAATTGGAAAACGCTAAGGTTTGCAGTTCTGATTAAAGCTTACGTATCGTTTAATTCAAATGCTTGAGATGACAGACCGGAGATAGGGTGAATAAGTAACTAAATCCAGTTTTGCTGAGATTTAACACCTTATGTGAGCAAAAAAGTGCTAACAGAAAACAGTATATTAACTTGTGACGAGAAAATAAACTTTAAATCACTGGAAAGTGCTGTTTTTGACACAGTACTGTATCTTGCATGGTTAAAATGTAATGTATCCAGACTATTGCGTATGATGAATTAGCAAGTGTTACTGTGCTACGTTATTGGCTCCCTGGCAAGTGCACTCTCTTACTTCAGCATAAAAGGATTTCATGAATATTTTTAAGCTATGTACACATTGTAGATGTGAAATTCATGCATGTTTAATGCATGAGGCGTGTTACTGTTAAACTCTGAAAACAGCAGAGTCAGCAAGAACTTCTCTATTTTAATCAATTGCATGCGTGCAGATCAACATCTAGCATAGATCTGGAAATCTTTTCAAGCATATAGCAGTTTCTCACAACCATTTCTGCAGCGCTTCAAGAATCTTCATTCCTCATACTTTCAAGAGAAAGCTTTTTCTTTTTATGTTATGGGAAACTTCAAGGTTATTGTGTTCAGATAAATTAGTGGCAATATGATGATGCAGCACCCTTTTCCTTTAGGTTGATGGCCATTTATTACATTCGGGATGAGGTTAAAGATTTGAAAAGATAAAACCCATCCTAGCTCAGAGATACAGATGACCAATCTCTCATAGTGACTGCATGAGCAGCCCAGGTGCTGTGTCAAAATGGCTGGTGGAATTGGCCTACTCTGTCTCTGGCAGCTGAACACATTGCTCTGGACAGCTCTTGGCCAAGCTAGTCACAATTCAATTTCCTGACTCATTCATCAAGCACTTGGGGTGCTTGGGTCACAGGCTGGGCCAGCTCCCCAACGTCCCGTTCATCCGGAGTCCGCCATCGATAAGAAGGCATTAGTCTACCTCTGCCAGCTCATCTGAAAGGGCTGGAGAAATCAGGCAGAATTTGTTTTAAATTTGACAACCTGCTGTCCAGCTTAATTCAAAATCGCCCCAAAGCATAGATTCAAGAAGCCAGATAGGAGAATACTTGTATGATGCACAAGTTCACCATTTGGTGGTGTAGTTTGCATTTGAGTGGTGTTACGAAACTAGATCAATTGCTTGCATTGTAGACTGGAAGCAGAAACTATGCAAAACACTAAATGAAGTTGTTCAACATGCATCAAGTCCTTCACAGAGACTACCAAGTTTTGAAGTCTTACCTCATTGTGTAGAGAAGAGTTCCGTTGTCTACCAGCCGCAGAAGTTTATTGGGTGTAGTCATATTGTGGGCTACTGACTTCTTCCCATTGTGGAAGAAAGTATCTGGAGTCCAAATCTTGCTGGCGAGCAAGTTGTTAAGTGGAAGAACCTGCATAGGCCCATCAAACTTCAGCCTCTCATCCCGCCAACTTTGCCGGAAGAACACATCAATCGTGTATTCCTAGAGGAGAAAAAAAAAAAGAATTAGTCAAGACTTTCTGACAGCCCTTTTTAAACTTCACTTGACCCCCAAGTGTGCTGGCATGTGAAGCTCTTCTCCAATCTCGGCAAATGACTCAAGAACAGGAAAAGATTCTGACTTTTTTCAGACTTCACTTTTAACAGATTTTCCTGTTCGGCTGGCCTTGATTGGTCGAGATGCTTTTCTCAGTTGTACACTTCAATAATTCATCGCATTTTAAGGAGAGATGCAGCCTTGTTGGTGCGAGATCCTTAAGGCTCCTTCAAAAGTTCAAACTCAAATTATTGCATTTTCACAGCTGTCGCTGGAGGGATAAAACAAGCTTTTTCCAAGAGTTATCTCTCTGACCGTATTGCTAACACAGGCCAGGGGACACTGTCCTCATTGAACCTCTGCTGAGTTGGGAATAGAAATCGTCTCAAATCAACAGCGTCTTCTACAGTGATGAGAATCGCTCATCTTTTAAGGCTTCCATTATTGATGAGGTAACCCTCTACAGGTTCTCTATGGGAACAAACATCAAAATAAATCTTATATGCTTACATTTAATAAGTCATCTAATGTCATGAATAAAAATAGTGGCAAAATTCAAAGTTCTTCAGGAGTTAAAAATGAATGTTGAAATCTTTAGAACGCCACATTAATCATTCAGTAGGATTTGTAACTGAATCTTGTAACTGAGTATGTGACAGCAAACAATTACAGGACATGTCTCTTTTTTTGTTTTATGTTCTGCATTACATCAAAGAACTATGAGCTTTTTGTCATGCTTCACAAGGTCCAATTTGCTGGAAAGATATTTGGGAAGCAACAGACGGGAATCTATGTTGCCCAGTCAATCAGAAATCTCAAGAAGCTATTGCACAAAGAGAGAAAACAAGTCAGATAAAACCACTCATTACAAATGCCTTCCAGGCTTCAGTAGAATATTTTGCCATGATGGCAAGAAATCATACCGGCTGTTTCTCAGTGAATGACGGGTTGAGTTTTCAGCATTAAAACGTGTATGCTTGTCATGTGCATGCCGGTGTACATCATTTATTTAGTAAGCTCCAGATTTCTATCTGAAGTTGTTTCAGATTAAAGTTCTGTGAGTACTTCAGTTCCCAAGAAGTAGTCTGTACATCACAAGAAGTGAAAGCTGACACCAAATGACATCTACATCAGAAAGCACAGGAATGAGTTAAGCAGGATTTTCACAATCAAATTCACTGATTATAAAACCTGAGGAAATAAAACGAATACCATTTAATACCAGAATAAACCCACACAATCTCAAAATGCATCATGTATCACAGATTGTTTTTCATCACTAAGACAGGCTGTGGCACACATTGGACGAGGCCTTGGAACTTAACGCTGCTTATCAGAAAAACAGGGAGTGGAGTTGGAGTGGACTGATCACAGACTGCTTTGAGCGAGGAGGGGAAATTACTGTTGATTCACTCCATTATACTCACACATACTTCACTCAGAGTTTCCCTTAACTCGGCAGAATAAATCTAGCTTAATTGTCTTCTGTCTTTCCATCCTCAAATTTAAGACCTCTTCAAATGGTTAAATACATTTTTTAATGCTATTTAAGATATTTAAGACTTTTACTTCTTTAAAATTTAATGAATTTAAGATATTTTAATACTGTTTAAGGAAGAAGAAGTGTTTGTAGCTTAGACATTCATTAAAAATATGTCAGGTTGGTGGTGTGCTGTTATTTATTTAGATTTGTATGGTAAAAAAAATACTGTTTCTATTTTGAAGTGAAACGTTAAAGTTAGATCCACACAGTAAAAAATGATAGTAATTTTAACGGTAAACAATGTAAACATGCTACCTGTTAGTTCCCTGTTTACAGTATATACAGTGAAAACCTGTAGGTGTGGGAATCTTTAGGCAGCTCACAATCCGTTCAGATTCAGATGTTTTTTTTCCTGTCTTTAAGAAATAACTGACTGTTTACATGCATTTCACATCATAAACGCATTTTAAAGATGCAAGTGCATTTATCTACTTACACAGTTACACACAGCCGCGAGCATGCATAAAAACAAACACACACAAAGCACACTTAAGCGTTTGAAAACAGCTATCTGTCAATAAGTGAGTTTCATGTATTGAATTTTTATTGCATTCCAAACAAGAAAAAATATGCCTATTCAGTGTTTTGTGTTTGTGTGTAACTGGCAGCTAGGGTTGGGCCGATAGACGATGTCATTGTCCATACGATGTTGAGTCGGCATCGTGATTCCCCCATGTCTGCACAGCTTTCAAAGTAAACTCAACCGTGGATGAGCGCGGACGGACGAGCTCTATACATGCACAATTTCACCTACTTGACTTGTTCTGTCTCAACATTCGCCTCACGCATGCGCTGTTGTACGCGGAGCACCACGAACACTTCTGATGACAAAAAAAGCATTGTCGTTGCTAGGAAACATCTCAAGCTACGCATGTAACTATGGTTCCCCAAGAGGGAATGAGACACTGCGTCCTCTATTGGACACTATGGGGAATGCCATCAGCATGACCGGTGTCTGAAGCACTTGTGAAAACACTCCAATCCATTAGACCACTCAGCCTGTGATGTCATTAGCGGCATGCCTGGAAGTATAAGAAGGCAGCTGTAATTCACATCATCGACTTCTTTGTCTGAAGGAGACGTGAAACAGGCAGGAACTAGTCATGGCAAGGGGACACAGTGTCTCGTTCCCTCTCAGAGAACCATGGTAACATGTGTAACCCGAGACGTTCCCCTTCAAGGGAACTCGCACTGCGTCCTATGGTGGACACTATGGGGAATGCCATCACATAACCAGTGTCTGAAGCACATGTTCCTCAGGCTTGCTACCTTCCCTCTCAATAGTCCAGCAAATGCATATGATGAGCAAATGCCACCTCACATGTTGAACGCACACCATGCATGCTTATTCACAAATAAATAAGTCCATCGAGCGTATTCAACTCCCTCAAGAGCTTAATGCGCATGCTTCTCACCCACATACACAACGTATGAGTTGCGTGAATCCACAGATATCAAAGGCAAAGCCTCTCAATAACTGCATTCAGTTTCCTCAAAAACTAAACGTGCACGCTCCTCACTCAAGCACAAACCGCATCAATCATGCATGATCTCAGGTCCTCAAACTACCTGAAATGATTTGCAGAGTGTTTCCTACACGTACACAAACAGACGGCTCCTGAAGACAAAGAAGTTGATGACGTGCATAACAGGTGCCCTCTTATACTTCCGGGGCATACCGCTAATGACGCCACGGGCTGTGCGGTCCAATGGATTGGAGTATTTTCACATGTGCTTCAGACAGTGGTTATGTGATGGCATTCCCCATAGTGTCCACTAGAGGATGCAGTGCGAGTTCTATTGAAGGGGAACATTGTTTTGTTTACTGTGTCTACCATGGTAACCGCGTGCTGAAGTCACGTTTGTTCTTGTGCGTATAACGTGGTTTTTCCGTTTTGGTTTGCTACGTAGTAATGAGTGGCCAAAGCCAGGTAAAGTACTTATTAACCGTGTTTGCAAGTACTTGTTAGAAGAAGCAGTTAGCATGTTTAGCGTGGTTGTCATTGCTAGGAAACATTGTTTTGCTTACTGTGGTTACCATGGTAAATGTGTGCTGAAGTCGTTTGTTCTTCAGCACACGTGGTTTTTCAGTTTCCGCTTGCTAAGTAGTAAGGTTCTCATCTGCTTGTTTTAGTCAATTGTACTCACTAAGTGCTTTCAAATCTCTACTATTACTACTAACACTCGTAAATCACGCTCAGTTCGTTGGAGGCAGTGCAATCCTAACAATCTGTGTACTGTCCTTATGTCCTCTACTACTTTATTCTCTATTCCAATTAGTGTCTGGAACTGTCAGTCTGCTGTAAACAAAGCAGACTTTATTTCATCTATTGCTACTCATTCGAGTCTCAACCTCATGACCCTAAATGAGACCTGGATTAAACCTGAGGACACTGCCAATCCTGCAGTCCTCTTCACTAATTTCACTTTTTCCCACACCCTTGCCCAATTGGGAGGGGTGGAGGCACTGGTCTGCTTATCTAAAATGAATGGACATTTGTGATCCAGAATTCAGCAGCGAGAGTGATCTTCAATGAGCTAAAGAAAGCCCACGTCACACCTCTCTTCATCAGTTTGTTGTGGCTGCCAATAGGTGGTCACATCAAATTCAAGGTACTGATGTTTGCCTACAAGACAACCACTGGCTCTGCACCAATATACCAAAACTCGCAAGTTCAGACTTATGCACCCTCCAGAAGCTTACGTTCTGTAAGTGAATCTTACCTATTCTATTCTATTCTATTCTATTCTATTGTATTTGTTACATCTCCCTAATTATTTGGCATCTAGGGTTTTTGGGAGGTAACAAAACGTTTAATGAATAAAAGGATATTTAAGCTAAAACACTTTTCTCTGCTATGGAGGTGCGGTGTGTGCAATTAAGAAGCAGGCAGAGACAAAACTGAATATGAATTTTGCATTTAGTAGAGAAATTAGTAAATATTACAAAGCTCCCGATAATAATAATAATATAAACAAACCCCAAATACCATCAAAAATACCCAACAAATATCTATTTACAAATTATATACAAAGGTAATAAATGAAAGTGAGGGACAAGAGCGGTGCTAAATAAAAGAAAATAATAAAACAAACACTAACTAGCACCAATAAAAACCAAGCTAAAAAAAAAACAAACAAACAAAAAAAACTTCTTCAGCGTAGAACACCACTAGCTACACTGACTAACGAAGTTTCACAAGAGTAAACTCAAACACACAATAACTCAAATTCAGAAACAAAAACAGGAGCAAACACCAAAGTAAACGTGAGAGATCAAACAAATGAAAAGCAAACGCTCCTCCCGAACTCGCGTCGCATCCGGGTCTTTATACGCACCTACTAACGTCTGATTGCTCCTCAAAGCTTCGCATAGAATTGATGATTGACTGAAGCATGATCCAATCACAGGTCCTGTGAGGTGAGAGTGAGGCGAGAGAAATAAAAAAGCAATACGGGATGTAACAGTGTTCTATTTTTTTTCTCTAATTTATTTAATAAAAAAACTCTGCTTTATGTACTGTGCTTTTTTTAAACAGTGCATAACATAAAATGACCCCTTCAGGGTTGAGGCAGAAGCACCATAGTGAGGTCATTGATTAATCAATATTATAATTATAATTAATGCACATTTTACACATTCATTCTTCTATCTGAATAATACATTATTGCTAATACTGCATACAGGGTTATGCATGAAAGACAATATTTCTCAACAAAACATGGACAAAACAAAAACACATGCAAATATTGTACAACTTAAATATTGCAAAGGCCCTTTGCTATAAACCCATCAGAAATGACACTTTGATGGATGGTGTAGTACACCACTACTTCTGCTCAAGGTTGTTTTTTCTAATTTGCATATATTTTATAATAATAACATTTGTTCATAGTGAGTACCTACAATACTGATGTTCCCTGTATGTAGATGTTAACTTATGAGTCAGCACTAACATGGTTTCATAAAGTGACAAATAAATACAGCACTATTGCTTCAAGGCAAATCAGAATGGGACAAGAAACAGAAGTTTACTGTTAATGAGAATGATTATGACAAGGTGTTGGTGAAGAACAGAAATTTGATCGGAATGTGATCAGACAAGCATAGATGTTCCCACATTACAACCCAATGAGGGTCATTTGCTTGAAGCTTTTTCAGCGAGCTGTACAGAGAGCTATTGTCCTGGTCAGACAAAGAACAAACACGTGTCATAGAGACAAAGCACTAGATGTTAGTGCACATGACCTGATGTGTATATTCTGTAATCACAGCTGTGCTGATATAGAGCCATGACTACGAGTGTGATATTGCCTTTATGCAACAGTTCGACAGCACAAGTGCGTGGAACTACTTCCAGCACAGATTCAAATCTCAAGTTGACAGTTTAACAGATGAGCTCAAGCCTCAGTTACTAATTCCAAATGTCACTTTAGAGCTTGAAATGAAGGAACGCAGAGTTGCTTCATTGAAGATAAAAGCTTATTGTATTATGTAGAGTGTTATGAAAGAAAGATTCAATGAGCGAGTGTAATTACCTGCATATGATACAGCATTCATTCTTCAACTCAATCTCATTTTCAGAATAAAACATTAGTTTGAATGTCCGCTGAGGAAAGCGATATCTTTGTCATACTATACTTTCATCTGTTAAGGGTTGTAAGGCTGCTTTGATCTCTTCATGAAGCCCAAAATTCAGGAAGTCTCACAAAACAGATGCCATGCAACAAAAACTTTCTAATCTAAAGAGAGGATCTCAAAGAAAACCATTTATATTGTGGTTATTATATCTTAAGAATTTATGATTTGAACTTTTTATGTTTAGTATCATTCTAAGGGTCTTTCAATTTCAAATGACATGTGTTACTATCTTAAATTTGTGTGTCTTCTATGTGGAACACTTGGCTATTCGCCAAATAGCTACAGTAATTCATGTACAGGAGCATAGAATTGCCATTTGGTTACAATTTGATTCGCAGTTGCATTATCTCTTCTGAATTAGCATGATACATTCTTACCTGACAAATAAAATGCTATATTTGATGTATTCTGAACTCTTCTGAAATCATTATGACTAGTAGATCATGTGGAGGCTGATGTTACCTCAAATCTGTGTCCAGGATAGGACAGACTAAAGGCTCATGACTGAGCAGAGCAGTACGCACACCTTCGGAGATCTTTTGAATTCTGTCTATCGCCGACTTAGCAAGTTGTATTGAAGTGGCCTAACAAACTACACTTTTCGCTCTGATCAAGCAGTAGGCGGCCGACTGTAAGGTAGAGGTTAACCTTGCACCCTCTGACTAAGTTTGGACTGGCGAGTTTGTGATCATGAGATTCACGTACGGCCGATGTGAGACTAAAATTCCACATCGGGTCCCTGATGAACGAATGATTGAACGTATGGGATTTCCAGAATAATCAAATATCTAAATTAATGTATAACCAATATTTGTGATCAGCTCTCAATTAGAAATACAGTCTAAATTGAATGATCACTTGAAAACTGGAGTCAGATTAAACACGGAGCTTGACTAAAATTGAAACTAAATTATGTTAAATTAAGTGAACTATGCAGAAGTACAAGTAAAAGACCTACACACATTAGAGCTTTGCACGGCGCTGACTTCCAATAGTGGGCCAATAGGTGGACCTTACAGGGTGATTTCCCATGACAGTACTGCTCAGTGCATTTGTTGGCTGTGTCTTACAAGGTGTTGTTGAAAGTAAAAATAACGTCCTTGTTTACAACCTTGTTTCAAAATAAAAGTCTTTCCTACTGAGTCATTTATAAAGACAGTCTCTTGTCGCCATTTTTAATACCAAATACTATTATTAAATACTATTATTATTTATACAATATATTATTTATTAAACAATAATATTTAATAAACAACAACAACTATTATAAAGTTGCTAAGCAATTCAGTCAAAAGTGCAAAGGCAGCACTCTGATGAAGCAGTAAAGTTCTAAAGTTATGAAACTTTGCCTCAGGCAAAACTATTTGCTCTGGGACAAATAATAGATTGAGACCAAAGACTGCACATTAGATTTACTCAAGACAAATTATAGGTCATATTTAACCAATATAGAGCCAGCGGCGAATTCCAGAAGAGCTGGCTGAAGTAAGGATGTTCTCAGCTGGTTCATGAGCGTTGAACAGCCGCTGACGCCCTGGAGCTCACATCACCAAATATATCCCAGCTAATTTTCAAATAGGCACTATCTTTATAAATAAAACATATATTTTATGTTTAAACAACTATATCCTTGCCTACAAATTCTTCAAAATACATTCCATAACACAAGAACAGTAGTATTTGTAAAATTTCCTCCACCATGATGCTTACTGTGTGAAATGCTGAAAGCAGATTATACAAACAGTGAAATGGTTCCTGTGGTGATACTGGTAGAATATTGCATGGCTGGAAAGACCTCTCAGCCAATCAGATTCAAGGACCAGAAGTAACTGTTGTATAAATATATTTCAGGTAAAAACAGATTTTAGAACATTTTAATTATACATTAAATATGTTTAAATAATCATTTAATAATTTTAAAGCAAAAATAGAATTTGACTTAATTCTCAAATGTTACTACTTTCTTTTTGACAGTCATAGTTTTTAACAATAAAAATGTGCTTTGGCTTTAATACAATACCAATATAAACACCACTTATTTCACTTTATGAAATAGTATGTTGACTTCATAATGCCATGGTTAAAAAAAAAGTCATAGTTTTTAACAATAAAAATTTGCTTTGGCTTTAATACAATACCAATATAAACACCACTTATTTCACTTTATGAAACAGTATGTTGACTTCATAATGCCATGGTTAATTTTCTCACACAATATTAATGGATTTATCCATGAAAAATATATAACTTCCATTATATTCGCAAGGGGATAATCATATTTGGCTTCCAAAAAAAAAAAAAAAAAAAAAACAACTTTGGAGGAATGGTGAAAACAAAATGAAAGAGTGAAATACAAGTGTGAAATACAAGAGTGAAATACAAAATCCTACAGACTGAAGATACATAAAAAGTGCCAGTGGCGTTCTGCTCAACATATGCTTGCAGTCAGGGTGGCTGTATGAAATATTTGCACACCACATGGTCCTTGGTCCATTCATAGCACTTAGACAGTTTTAATGTAACAGCTATGTAGGACATGTTCCTGGATTTTGGATTGTTGGTCCTGTTGTTCCTGCCCAAAGCAACTCCAACTCAACCTTCAATCAGACATGAAACCAAAATGGGCTTTACCAACCACATTCATTTTAGTCACCTGAAATTTCTGCTCCAGCTAACATTCCATTTTCAAAAAGCACATGGCAAAAACTCTTGCAAAGAATTACGAGGCCCATTAGGGCGAGCATACAGTATGTACAGTGGCTGTGAATCATGAGTGATATCAAGAATAACGTTACAGGGTGCAAACACTGTCAGACTAACTGTCTGGCACCATGCAAAGGTCTCTAATGAGAAGTGAACTGCCTGCAAGATTGTCACAGCGCTCAGCTTTAATTACCTGATTGTAATGCAGTACTATTCCAGATAACTAGAAATCGCACATCTGTCAGAATCTGTTAGCAATTGGGAAGCTGAAATACATGTCTAAACATGCCCAGTATTCAGGAGCAGCTCCAGTGTTCTAGTAGCTCCCACTAGTGATGGGCCATTCATGAACAATTACATGATAATTACGTTGTTTGTATTCCCCCAAAGTTTTTTTCTTTTTTTTTTTATGAAATCATAATGCAGACGGTGATTATAATAATGGTCCAGCATTCCCACGAGTTGACAAAGTATTTTGGAAAATGTATGTATGGATATAATGATAATTATTATAGAATTAAATTATGAATAACATAAATTATTTGTTCACCTCCAGAGTTGGGAGTCTTTTGTTATTTTCGCCACGTGACAGGTGAATTGTTCAATATAAGAACATATAGAAGAACATATGTCATGAATATAATTAACAAAACCAGTAATAATATTACATTTAGTAAATCTGTTTGAAATATTACGTTAAACATTAAATTAACATCTTAAGCTTATACATTAAAGGATGCAATACACTAAATGACTTTTAAAACCTGACTTTGTAAATAGTTCCAGAGAAAAACTGGACATCAACAAATGCAGAAACCTAGTGCCGTGTTAGAAGGAGACGCATGACATATGAAAACAACGTGTTCTGAAATCGGCTCAACATATCAAAGAGGTTTGATATCCTCGGACTGGATGAAATAATAGCCTGAAGCTAGCATAGTATGTGCCTATCATACAGCACATGATTTTCTGTGCAATCTGTCAATTCTGACTGACCAAAATCTGTAGACTGGTTCAGACTTTCTGCAAACTATCGACTCTCTGCAATTTGTGTAAATCTTTGGTTTGAAATATATTTTGAATTGTATGATTAAAAACCATAATTAATACAAAAATCAGAATGGTTGTTTGACTACTGTATGTAAGGATCTGCCACTGACTAGACTAGAGGAATGTAAACTTAATGTAAACTTTAAAGTTTTAATGACTGGTAAGGGAAAGATGCATAGCCTCAAATAACCCATGAAGCAGTTGCTGTTTTCAGTCAACATGAAGAGAGATCATATAATCACAGCTTCAATGGGTGTTGAGAGGAAAGGGATTCGTTGTTTATAGTCCAATTTAATTGCACTGCCTTTGCAATGTAAAAAAATAAAAAATAAATAATGATTATGATACTGAAGTTAAAATAATATGATACTAATTAAAAGTTTGTATGAAGCAGTATAATGGGCTGTTTTTGTACAGGTAAAATAACTGGAAGCGAAAGACATTCAAGTTACAAATAGTCGCGCCCGCTCTCTTGTGAAAACTAAGCTGGATATAAATAATATCCATAATGTTTTTACAGCACATCGTTGGTTACTGTAATTTTCTACAGTACATAATTGCTTGTTGTGTTTTCTACAATACATTGGAAGATACTGTGATTTTCTACAGTACATAATTAGTTATTGTGTTTTCTACAATACATTGGAAGATACTGTGATTTTCTACAGTACATAATTAGTTATTGTGTTTTCTACAATACATTGGAAGATACTGTGATTTTCTACAGTACATAATTAGTTATTGTGTTTTCTACAATACATTGGAAGATACTGTGATTTTCTACAAGACATTGCTGGTTACTGTGACACTCACAGTACATCTTGCATTACAGTAATTTTGACTGAAACTACGGTATTCTACTGTGAACTGGTATACAGTAATTTCCTCTGCACAAACACAGTAAATTCCTGTAGATTTCACATGAATTTTTTACAGTGTAGTATAAACTGTATTTTCTGTAACATGACTGTAAATACAGGAAATCTCTGAGATTAAATCAAATTTACAGACCAGACCATGGATGGCATCTGTGGCATGCACTGTCAGGCTCAACAGTAAAACATAAGGGTAAGGATGAGAGAGTCTCACTTGCCTTTATGGGTAAGTGCTGTGTTGTCATTGAAAATTTGTTGATCTTGTTCAATAATTTTTATGCATTGCAAGCTTAAACATTTGGTTTTCAGTGATATAAACTCAAGTGTGTGGAGTATGTCAGAAACTACATTTGCATCTGTATACTGCATCCAGTGTAGACAACGCGTCAGTGATTATAATGGGTTCTATTTGCTTTTGACAGGACACGATGCTTGCATCCAGTGTAAGCAAATGTGGGCGGGGCTTGTGGTGTGGCAATGTATAACTAATGGTCAATGCTCTGGAGGCACTACTACAAGTATGCGACTGTATTTGCCCTTGTGACTTCACAGATCCCTTTAGGAGGAATTAATATAAACAATATAAGCTTCACATTTCTGCTTTCATTTTCCCCATATGCACTTACTGTTCTTATTTTTGCATACTGAGTGACAAGTTGAAATCATTTTCTGAGGAAATCAACAGCATGTCTGTGATGTTATGCATAGAATTTGACTTGTACTTGAAACCTGAAACATCCCTTTCAAATATTTGTACTCTTTCATTGCCAAAGTCTCCCCAGTGGAGAATAACAACCCTGAGAACACAAACAACGGAGAGCATGTGACTTACCAGAAACATGACTTGCAATGAAGTTTTCAGCCATTCCATTAATTGTGAAATTTTAAAACCCTGTTTCAGTGGCCTTTCTACAGTCGTTTAATTACAGTTCTCCTCGTTCTGTTTCTGCTTTTCCCACAGCCCTTTCCACACTCTTAAGAATTTACTTGATCCCTTTTAAGTCATCTGTATTAATTATAGCACATGGAATGTGTTAATTATGGCAGAAGAAGCCCGATGGAGACGCAAAAGAAAAAAGCGAAAGAACAAAAGTTGAACAATAACATCGCCAGTCGTTTAATCAAGAATAATATAAGTTAACGTTTTGTGCAAATTTTTGACCCGAAAGTAAGGTGTGACATTATCATTATCCACAACGCAATATCCATAAGACCCTGATCACCTTTTTTCCTGCATGTATGTGCTGTCTCTAAAGGACTCATTTCATAATACACATTCATTGAATATAAGACATACAGTAAGTGAGCTAACATGCTCTTCTAATTCAATATGAAAGCACATGAGCAGTTCTCCAAAGAAAAAAACAGTAGAAGTATATTGTCAAAATATGATTAATTTAAAGATCAAAACTTCTGTGCAGAGGTCTGGCCGATCCATGCAAGGTCACACAAGAGAAGAAGAAAGAGTGTTCTGGGCTTTACTTACACTTGCCCTGCTGGGGCACTGGGTTGTGACCTACTTTTCAGCAATAGAAGAAAAACTGAAAAGAGGGAAAACCCCAGGAGAAGTGACTTCTACGTATAGGCCTAATGCTACTGAAGACACTCCAGCAACAAGCGCCTGACAGACTCAAAAATGGTGGTCGTTGGGTTGTGGCATAACCTGTTGAGGTAATGAGCTATGAGATGGAGTGTGGGGATTTGTCAACCCCAAAAGAAAGGTGTTGATAATGCTAAGGCACTTCAAACTGAGAAAAAAAAAACCTAAGTGAGAAGTGAAAATGGGGGTTGAGTTTTTATCCCTACAGCAGCATTGAGAGCCGAGAGGACAATGTAACCACTTGAGCTCCTCTTCAGTGGGATGATGGGAAAAAACTAAACAAAAAAAAAACTAAAATTTTCTACCAGAAAAAACAAAATAAACCCTCAGATGGTTTGAGAAAGATTTATAAGACGACTGTATATTTATGCTGCAGTTCGCTTTTAATGTTTTATTCCATTTCAGGACTTCCATCTTAATCTGCATTCGATGCGGATCTTATGAGATTCAAGTTGTTGCTGAAGGTTCCTGCAATGAATGAATCACTGATTCCCCATAATGAGGCATTTGTTATTATATTCTGGTCTACTGAAAATTAATATGGTTAATTAGTAAAACTATTTAACCAATCATGATGTCCATTTAATACTCGATGGGTACTATTTTTAGCATTTTGATAATTAGAAATGCTCTTAAACTCTCACTGAACGGCATTCAAGTTGTATTTGAGACCACAAGACTGTGGGCAGGCCACCTTAGTTTGGCTCCTAATTGAAGCTACTTTGAATATCTTTGTCTAAGCAGCAGAAGAGGATGATCCCAGCCACTGAGCTGCTAGCCAGTTTGTGCAAACTGTGAAGTCATCTACATCACAGCGCTTATCTGCAGGGCACAGGCTCTACAAGAATGTCTGACATGAGCAAGCGTGGTGCCAACTAGTGGGATGCAAGCTACTGCACAAATTGTGCTAGAAAAAAAACAATTGCTCACCTTAAATGCGCTTAGATGCTCAAAAGGCAAGCAGAAGACATGCTGTTGCTTGGAGACCGCCCAGAGACAACAGGCAAACATCTGAGAGTTTTGTACTGTTTTCTGAGTGGAACAGCGTCCAACGAAGCGATCAATCTAATGATCTGTTTAATTCACTTCAATTCAGCCAACTTCTTTAATCCACTTAAGCAATCAAATGGAGATTTTACTTAAAAGTGAGGAGAAATCAAAGGGTGTGAAATCTGGGATTTAATGTTAATCGTTTATATAGCGATTTGCATTGCTATATTTCTGAAAAACGTGGTAACACTTTTTTTTGTGAAGATTTTTACGCATTCAAAATGTCTTATAATGCATCTTATAAAACGGATAGTGGTCTAATCTTTAAAGTACCTATAAAACATTATACCCTTTAAATGTGTAACTATGGATGAGATTACATTATAGGCTTTCATTTAACATTTACTGTGGAAGGATAACACAACTGTCGTGCTGTATCATTTGAAACAGTTTCTTTTTTTCATTAGGAGCTGCTTTGGTGTATTGGGTCTCCTGCAGTGTGCGTTACTTATAGATGGTCATGTCACAAAAGAGTGGCCTGAAATACAATACGTGGCTTCTAATTCCCTGCTGCTATATAAGATTGGAGCAGCTCTTAGGCCAGCAGCTCTGGTGAAAAGCATTTCATCAAAGTGGCTGCAACATTTCTTTGTTTCCCAAGCAGATGTAAAGCTTCAAGACTACAAGCGACCACCAGCATCAAACAGTGAATTTCGTGTCAGTCTCAAGAATGTGAAGTTTTTATTGTATTCATCTATTTTAGAAACATAGTATTATCAAGGATAGTATTATGTAGGCTTAAGTCCTTTCACATGACTCACGTCATAACTATATGCATATAGAAATGTAAGCTTGAAGTCAGCATGAAAAGATTTATTTAATTTTTTTAAGAGAGAGAGAGAAGTAAGTGATGTCTGCCAAAAAGGACATTTTAACAATGCCAAAGATTCATGCACAATACAACTGTTTTGAAACCCTCCACCAGTTTCCTGTCTTAAAGCCTTTTGTGTGTTATTCACATTCATGCATCACTCTGATTATTGAACAGATACGATAATGAAAGCAACCACACAAAGAAAAGGAAAATCAAACAGCCTGTCTCATCAGCCTGATTGCTGATTATTTCAAAATTACCTGCACGTATTGCAGACAACCAAGCCCCGGTACTGGTTACAATCACCTTCCAAAATAAAGAGAATTTTCACACTGAAAGCAGCGAGAGATCTGAAATCTCTCTATTCAGAGGAGACAAAGAGAAATGGGCCATTGAGTAATGGGGACAAATAAGATTGTCTGTTATTTTCCTTTGTCTTGTCCCTATACAGTGTCATCTGTTTCTCACTTACTGTGTTATGTGATTCTGTTTTTCCCTCAACTCATACCGACTGTCTTTCTTCCTCTCTGTTAATGCATATTTTCAAAGCTCTCTCTTTTCTGCTGGCAATCTGACCGGTCAGTACATGATTGGCTGTCATTCATCCATTACTGCCATTGCCACTCTGGGTTTTCCATCATTTGACTGCTGAGCAAAACACACTTGGCAACACTGTGTTCCAGGCCAAAACCCAGAGAAAGCATTAGCTCAAAAGGCAGGAGGAGAAGCAGGAGTTCATAGTGGCACAGGGCATTACTGCTGTCCAATGGAAAAAAAATAATAATAAAAATAAATAATAGTGGCAAGATATGTCTAGGATCTGAAAAATGTTGGCATTAAAGATGCAGTTTGTAATATTGACAGCTAGTGGTTAAAATGGGCACTGCATTCCAAACTCCAAATATTGGAGAGCGTTGTTTCCCCACCCCCTCTTCTGCAGACTTGATGCTCAGATGGGTTGCCAGATGCAACAAGAAACAAGCACAGCCGACAATGTTAGACAACGAGTCTTGCACTGTACATTGATGTGTTGATTTATCCGTGTTTCAACATTCCTCTGGTCATGGAGATTTTTAGATAGATGCAAAGGCTTTTTAGGTCATGTAAAATCTGTGATCTCTGACCCAGTTCATTTTCCTGGATTCCATAGCTGCAATACGCTGTGTTTTCCACCAACTGGCAACCCGGGGTGCTGAAATACTCTTGGGTAAATTGGCAGACCAAAACAAAAACAGACATTCCGACACAGAATCATATTTCAAAGTAGAATAACTGTCTGTAGCATTGTATGTCAGAGAAACAATTATCTGAACTTAGCATGTTTCCTAAATATCTGCAAACATATTATGGAATTTTTATGCTTTAGTACAGTCAAATTACATACAGCACCTTTAAAGATCACTGTATACCAATCACAAACATGACTGTGAACCCAAAGAGGCAGGTAAAGGCTATTTTTTAAGAGACATACTGCCTGCCATATTATTATTTTATTACAAGGCAATGAGGATAATCACTTCAAAATGAGAATTAGAAAATAAAATATCATGGTAATTAGTAAAGTTAACACAGATCAAAATGAACTGGTGCCGGTTATATTCATTCTGTGATTTCAGTAAGACCTACTTACCTCAGCATCTAACAAGCTTTCTTAGTGAATTGTCAAATTCTCCCCACTTATAATTGCTATTGATTATGTGGCATGTCTGATTAAATCCTGAGTCCAGTGCTTTACTGGTTACATAGCAGAATATTTTTTTTGTGTGATTGTGTTTTCCTGGACCAAGGGGAAATGACAAGGTTGTACTCATTCATAAGCCTACAACATTGAAAAGTCAGAGCATGTTATTAAATCATGAAGCACTCATAATTCAAAGTCCTGATTGCAATCAAACAAAAACATTATCACACCCATCCATATGAAAGCTCATTAGAGATCCAACATTGGGTAATGGTAATAAACTAATCTGAGAGAGAATATCTAGACTGAGAAA
The DNA here is from genome assembly GCF_001515605.1 of Sinocyclocheilus anshuiensis. Taxonomy (NCBI): domain Eukaryota; kingdom Metazoa; phylum Chordata; class Actinopteri; order Cypriniformes; family Cyprinidae; genus Sinocyclocheilus; species Sinocyclocheilus anshuiensis. Next base: position 351,720 of record NW_015544144.1, read on the forward strand.
CTGAGATTCTTACATTGCATTGCAATTACACAGCATGGATTTGTGTAAACCGGCGTAACGACTTGTAGCTATGGAAACACAATACCAGCGCTCATGGGTGCCACCCATTAAGGATGCAAATTGTCCTCTTGTAGGCACTGCCCGAGAAGCTTTTATCACAGCAGCTTTGTCACATGGACTTGTCAAATTACTTAAAAAAAAAAAATGCTAGGGGCAAAATTAGCTACTGTTATACACTGAAATAACATATTCAGCATTTGATTGGGACATTTATATAAAGAACATGATTTTTGAAATCTTGTAAACAATGGCTGTACATCTCACTTAAATTCTACCCGATCCTTCTTGGAGTCCTAATTTGGTTATTGCTTCCCCTTGAGCAAGGACACACTGTGACTGATACAGGCAGCCCACACACAGCAACCTCGGCAGCACAACACATTAATACAAGACTTAGCATTATGTTAATGTTTAAAGATTTTTGTTAAATCATGACTTCTGTTCCTCACACAAAGCAATAGTATGGCTTTGGCAGACCTGTATTTCAGCACATGGACTACGTCATGGCTTCATGACTATTTTACCAGATGTTTTTTATGCTTCTTTCGGAGTTTGACAGATGGTGGCACTATGCTGCTGATCTGATGAAAAGAGCTGCAGCAAACATTAGGGTCAGTATAAAATTTCAGAATTTTAATTAGGCTGGTTTATCACTTGAAATGGAGTGCCACACATTGCTCAGACTCCTTGAACTACGACTCCTTTGTGAAAGCTTCAGTAGTTTCAGGTTATCAACCAACAGAAAGGTGCCAGGTTGCCACTGCACACTTGATTAGCCGAAAGGTTCTGTATAATCAAAGGTACAGCACTTTAAAAGACATAAATACAACCCAGGCTCATTGAAAATACGTGCTTGTGGTGACGTTTCTGCAACACTGATATTATTAACCTTATTGAAACCTCAGTTTCAAAGAGAAATCTCCAGTGAGTGGTGCTAAAACATGTGTTCAATATGTGACCATGGCCACGTTTTTATTACGTTAGTACAAGTACATTCAAATGTCCGGGGAGTGTCGCTAAAAGGTTAATGCTCTATCGTGTTGGAAAACAACATACCCCCTACACCAAACCCAACACTAAACCTACCCATTAGTGTTAACAAATGCAAAAGTGATAGAAATGCATTCACTGATGCAACCATGCTATTTTAACTTCCTTATATGCAGGTTTGAGCTGTTTTGTCGAAACTGTAGTTTCTTATTAACTTCTCTCCCCTTAACTTTAACCAGTAGCCAGAATAATGTCAGTGATGATTAGCCAAAAAAAGTGGTTTTATTAGAACTGGTTGGCATTACTGATAGGTCTGTCCTGATTCACTACTGCATTCATGGGCAGAGTCATGTTTGTAATTGGTTACAGTGTTCAATCATTGCAAAACACACATTTTAAAGAGAGTAGGGATGTGCGATATTGACTATATATATATATATATATATATATTTTTTTTTTTTTTTTTTTTTTTTTTGGGGGGGGGGTTTTTTTTTTGAATTGTAAAGGGTTAGTTTTTTTTTGTAATTTTGAATGTGCTTTGCAAAGTGATTTCTACCACTATTTTTTATGCTGACTTTTTTTTTTTTTTTTTTTTTTTTTTTTTTTGGAGGGGGGATTTTTTTCATTAATGATAATTAAACAACATTTTGCTGAGTTTGTTTTTATGCTGGTACCTTGGCTGGTTTAGGCCTGTCATGGATAAATAAATAGGACACTAAAACCGCCAGTAGGTGGCGGTAAGTCCCTGTCTTAATGAGTGATTCATTGAATCATTCATTCAAACAATTAATTCAAAATTGATGATTCATTTAGAAACTAAGCCATTGGCTGTCTTTATGAATGGATAATTGAATCATTGATTCGTTCAAAAACAGATTAATTCAGGAACAAAACACCACAGTGTTGCTCTGAGATGTGTGTTGCTCTAATCTGGCTTTGTTTGGAACTATTTCCAACGACGAAACAGAAATAAAGAGGTAATATTGGGTCTAAAATGTAACTCACTCAGTTTTAACTTGTTTTTTTGAACTTGTATAAAATGAATATCTAATTTGCAATCGCGCTCATGCACTAATATTCAGGAAAACGGCACTCTTGCTTGTGTGAAATTACGTAACTATATCGTATCTTATGAAACACAAACCCATACAGGGATATTGTTTGCTTTCATAACATGAATTATAGGGACATTCTAACTGCATTCTAACAGGCTGCATCCTGCAGTGAATGCCTTTGGACTTTCAAAACGTTTTTGTTTGTTTTTTGCAAAGTGAGTGACATACTCAATAATATCAGCTCGCACATTGTTAAAACAACAATTACGATATTATCACAGACAATAAATATTGCACATCCTTTAAAAGAGAGTATTTGAACAGAAATAGGAGTAAACTTTTGCCATTAAGCAAATTGCAACAGCCATAAATAACTGTAATATTATGTATCGATAACTGTTGTAATAAAAATGACTTAAATGTCTTAAAATATATATGAATAAAAAGCTATTTTTTACCTGGAAAAAAAGTTAAGAGCTGAGTTAGTTGTGGCAGATACCAGCGGTTTCCTGAGTCCCACTGAACAAGGAGGTTTTGAAATGAGATGAGGACTTTTCGTGCTACAGGACAAGCCCCTGACTAACCATGTCATCCTCAGTTTGCACAAGGCTCGACACATCACCTGGGGCAGATTAGCCTGGCCTAAATTTCAAAACAGACGACTTGTCTGATGAAGCCCAATATAGAGAAAGGGAGGAATGGGCAATGACAGTGAGGACAAGCAAACAAATGTGACAGAGCAGTGCAATCTTTCACAAGACAGGTGGGAAAAGAAGCATTAGGCAGAAACAAAAATAGAAGCTTGAAAGTCTCGGTTGGAGAAATTAGAAAAAAAAAAAAATTGGAAAATTGGATGAAAGATGATGGAGATGAAGATCTAGGATGGAGGTGAAAGGAAAAAATGGTTAAAACGAAAAAGATGACAACATCTGCTATACTTAAAACTGCAGAAATAACCTAGAGATAATGACTTTACGGACAGTCTCATAAAGAGAAAAGTGCTTCTGTAGTCGTATCTGCAGATGAGGCCGTCACATAAGTGCTCTGCTCTTTACCGGTCTCATAAGCTATTTCTTGACCTTGTTTCACTTAATGTCTTTCCCTCATTTCTTCCATAATAGTGTAATGTCATGACTGACAGCTCAGGCACTCGGTCAAGGCTGTGGTGATATAATGGGACTAATGTTAGGCCGGTAGGAAGTCTAGATGCTCTTTTTGCCCCAGGAACTTTTAAGACCATGCATCTGTTCCATGGCATACTATATTTAGAATAATTTTTACTCTGTGCTATTTTTGTCCCTTTTGATGAGTATGATTTGGGGAAAAGCAAAAGCAAAAGCAATAAAGAGTCCTTTTATGCGGTCATCATACCACAGTAATGCTTGTGTAATTGGAAAATGGAGCAGAGTAGGTAATAAACTGACAACTAACACTGAGGCTTGTCAGAATATAATGAATGCATCAAATGAATTGAGTTATTTGATTCCAAGAACACAGCTTCAAGATGCCATCAGCATGATTTTTTCCTTATTAGTTTCACACAATGAAATTATCACAAGAATGTTCAGTTAGTTTTTGTTGTCATGGGTTTTTAGGTTGTATTTTTAGTTCCTGTGTTCCATTGTTTGATTTTCCCGCTTGTCCTTTGTTTCTATGCTCACTATTATTATTTAATTTGGTTCAGATGTGTTTCATTAATGATCTTATTTGCTTCAGTACTTACATCCTTCCTGTTCCTTAGTTCAATGTCTGGTCTACATTTGAGTGGCATGTGTTTGCTGCTGTCTTCTGTGTTTGTTCTATGTGGATTCTTATTCATCTGCCTTATCTTCAGTCTGTGCACACCCATGTGAAACGAATCAACAGTACATTTGACAAATGTGATTAAAATGAGGTACATCAGATGAAGATTCCTATCATCGACTGGGGATGTCAAACCTACTGGTACTGCTGTACCAAATCAATGCTAAAATAATAATAATAACAATAAATGTAAAAAATATTAATCTTCTGTAGTCTTCTGTCAAATGCATTTCTTGGCCAAAATGTCCCACTTTCCAAAGTATTAATATATTAAACACAGTTTGTTTTTCATTAGTGAATGTGTAAAACTATTGCTTGCTTTTTTTTTGTTATTACAGAATGTTTACTTCAATAATTATTTTCAAACTTGACACAATGTTTAACATTTCTTATCCCAAGACTGAAAGCATTGCTGACAGGGCGCTAAAATAGTGGTGTTCCCACACACACACACACACACACACACCTTCAGCAAATCCAAGATTTAAATACTACTACTACTATGATTATTATTATTATTATTATTATTATTATTATTATTATATGAAGAAAAATAGATGAAGCAAAACAACAGATAAACAGCTCTGAAGAAAAAGAAAAGATAGGTGGCAGTATAAACTCTAAGACCACCCATATACAAACAAAAACCGGGTGCTGCCAAGAGATGAAATGTAATATTGGCTATATGTAATAATGTATTAAGGTAATATAAGAAGCACATCCAAACAGGAGAAGTCAGAACAAGAGTGCAAATTCTGTGACACACTCTAGTGCCAAATCCCTACAAAGTGATGTGAACAATGAGTCTGCGACAAATCTGGATAAGCATGAACAGGATCATATGAGAGATTTGCTACAAAGCCTGACAACAGATACTATTATCTGAAGCAAATCTGACATTTGCACTAGCTGTTGAAACAGCTCTCAGTATGCAAACTGGGACCATGACATGAACTACTTAAAATTAAAATAAGGAACATGACAAAACAGCCTGAATAGAGTGTGAATATAATCATGACTTTGCTTGAAGGTTGTAGGTTGTAAGCAAATAGTTTGTTGCTAGCTTGTTCTAGCCGATACCTATGTCTAGTATCTCATGCATAACTTGAGAGATTATGCTACAATGCTTTTGATCTGATATATGGATTCTATCCAGCTTAATCTTGCATAGATAAAGAAGAATTTCTTTAAGGCAGTGAAGTAAGTCATTGACAATGCCTTCAGGAAGGACAAAAGATGAACTCTAAAAAGGCTGAGACGTTTCCAAAAATGCAGGCTCAGGAAAAAAAATGTGATTTTGGTAATAATGCCAATGTCAAAAGAACTACATATTGTGCATCAAGAGATGCTTATGATGCTGTGCATTTTTGAACTATCACAGGGCAGTGCTTCCCTAGAGATCTTCAAGTAATGAGAAAGTCCAGTTACAAATAAATGAACTATACCTGACATTGTAGAATGGACATGTGGATAAACCAGAAATACTGGCACACATTTTAGGTTGAGTTAGTGTGTGAATATAAAAAGATGGCAATCAGAATTGTAGACTATAGGAACCACCTGTACTTTGACCTCAGGTGCAGACAGCATGGGCTCATTCCCCTACAGCTGAGACCTGTGATGAAAGATCACAAGACTAACACTACAAACTGGACATGTGTCCTTTAATAGGGCATACAGATATACTAACATCAGACTTTAAGTGTCTACAACTTAAAGACACTATAATGAAGGGGCAAGAACTCCAATAGCTGCTAGAAAACTCTACCAAGAGGATAATGATCTGGCAAACTCTTTGAGAGGGCACTCTTCCAGTGGAAGTAATGACCTGGTTGTTTGGAACTGACACTCTATAACTTTTCTAACTTTTTTTTCCTGGTTGACTGATGAAAATTTGTACACACTAACTCCCAGGAAATGAACAGAATCAGTCAGATCAGACCAGAGCAGGCCTTTTCGGACTGGTCTTGCCAGTTTTGTGTGCAATATGGATCAGACGGTTAATGAATGGTCGATATTGCATGAGGCAAGTCATTAGTAACAACACTCTTATGGCTTCCGATGCACTGTGTGACCAGTCTTCCTCAAGGTACTGTACAGTGTGACATTGCCAGGCCACCACAAAGACCATTGACCGTGACCGCATATCATAGCCTAGAGCAGCAAAAGCTTTGACTTTATACTTTGTTTCAGTTTTCTCTTGAGGCATCTTTTACCACTGCTATCTTCTGCTACCTGACTGATCATTCTCTATGATTCCCTGAGTCCCCACAGAATCTTGTCGCAAAGCCTGTATTTTCAGAAATCAATTTGTGTGAATCTTTCATATTAGACTTGTGATGTTGTTAGACTCAGCACTGATGTTCCCATATGCAAACCCAATGACTTGAAATCATGGGGGGTTGATGAGACGTCACATAGAGACAGCAGATCACTTATTATGGGCGGTTATTTTCAGCACAATGAAAATAACTCTTGTGATGGCATAACCACATTCAGAGATGAATATTTACTCATTCTCTTTATGCATGAAGGAATTACATATTTCCACCAAACAAGGTCTATGTTACGATTCACCAAATAAACTGTACCCTCAATACAATGCAACTATTTATAATACTTCATATTAGCTGTCTCTACTTCCAATTACTTCCAATGAAAATGTCCCTGAAAAGACACCACCACTGCAGATGCCTATGAGGATGCCCTTGACTAGGGGTAGATAGGGGTTTTTGGGGAAGTCCATTGAGGGCACTTATTCTGTCGAGGGAGTTGATGTGGTGGCCTGTGTTGGTAGTAGTTCCATAGTAGAAGATGATGGTTCAAGTCAAGTTAAGTCAAGTCATTTTTATTTCTATAGCGCTTTATTTAATAAAGATTGTTTCAAAGCAGTACCAGAATCAATTATGCAAACTTTATAAGACAAATTCAAATTCTGCTGAAAAGCAGCTCTAACAAGCCTATAATGTCATTATTCAGCACAATTCAGTTCAATAGCAGTGTCAGCATTTCGAAGTTCATCAACTATTAAACAAGTTCAGTTTCAGCTATAAAGCAGCTCTGCAGAAGACAAGAGTGTCATTATTCAGCTCAATTCAGTTTACGTTTTATTCACACTCAATGGTGTCAATGATGTCAAATCAATAAAAATTCCTGAATATTAAGTGTCTTTAAACCAACCCAGGCTCATTGAATATACGTGCGTGTGGCAATGTTTCTGTATCACTGATATTATGAACCTTAGTGCGTGTTTCGCAGCATTTTCAAAGTGAAATGTCCAGTGAGTGGTGGTAAAATGTGTTCAATATGTGACTGTGGCCATGTTTTTATTACGTTGGTACAGGCAGGTATTGTGGTGTTTTTATTAAGTTTCTTCAGGAACGTATTGCTGCGGTTCAGAATTCAAATGTCCGGGGAGTGTTGCTAAAAGGTTAATGCTTTATCGTGTTGGAAAATAACATACATCCTACACCAAACCCAACACTAAACCTACTCGATAGTGTTAGCAAATGCAAAAGTGATTATAAAAAATGCATTTGCTGATGCAATGGTGCTATTTTAATTGCCTTCTACACGGGTTTGAGCTGTTTTGTCAAACCATAGTTTCATGGGATTTGTACTGGAGCGCTTCACCTCACAAGTGCAACGTCATATCACGTGAGCTATTGAGCAAACCTACTGTGTTAGAAAACCAATACATATCAAGCTGTATATGTGAGGATAACGTTCAGAAGTATCAGTTTTCAAATCTTGCATCATGTTAAAATCATTTTGAAGTCATAACATAATATTGTGCAAGGAATTAAAGTTTTTACCTAGCACGTATGAACCTGGGTACCTTTAAACACTAACTAGCCGAAGGCGACAGTGGTAAGGAACCCAAATTCCAACAGGTGACAGAACTGGTGTGTGTCAATGCTTGACTTTTGATCCCATTAGCTGGAGAGCAAAAGTCCTGGACTTCCTTCTTTATCCTCAAGGTAGCAGGTGAGACGGTCACAGTGCATCACATTCCGAAAGCATTTCTTCAGCTGTGCTTGTTACGCCTCATCTCCTGTCATAACATGACGATGCAGGAGCCAAACTATTGGACAGAACCTGCTGTCAGGGTTTAATGACCAAATTCACTGTCCAACCTGGAACTGACGGTTTTGGTTGTGCCTCTGTCTTCTCAGTTGGTCTTGACACCATTGCAGAGAGTAGGTTGAAGATAAGTCAGCATACTAGGGCTCTCATGCAGAATGTGATATTCTCACTTCAAGGCATAGATCAAAGATAATGAGTCTTTCCTTATCTCAACAGCAGCCAATTATAGCAAGCTTGCGTTTTTAGAGTCTTCTGCGTACTTCACAGCCACTTTTTGGGTTGGTATCACTACAGAATATACTGTATATAGGCCTACTGTAGGGCAATGTGACATTTATGTTTTTGTATTCGCAAACATATTGAAAAAGAGCCGTTATTGCAGACTGCAGAAACTTTATATATATACAACTTAGATTCTGTAATAAACTTTCCCACAGTCCTCCGTGTAACAGATATTGTGTAATTTCATACTAATTTGACTTTCAGATCAGCAGTTCTACTTTTTTAAGTGGAGCAATTCATAATTCACAAACTTTATAGGTTGATTATGTTAAAATTAACCTTGATTATTATTGCTGTGTAATTCGACTATCGTTTCATGCTCTGTATAATTTGACAGATTGTGATGGTTTCTTATCACTATTAGAAAATTATGTTTCAGACAAAACACAAAGTGCCGCCGCATGGCTGTGGTGATTCATCTTGCATACCAGAGCCAATTGTGTGTATGATTAAGATGCATGCATTTCTCCATGCAGTCTCGCAACCAATTATCTCCTCTCTTAAATGAGCCCATAAAGGAACACAGCTTCACACATTCACTGAGACAAAAGGAAATAAAGGACGGCACTACGTCTTCCTCTATGGCACATTTGACAAACAAATCTTTCTAAATTCAGTTCAGCAGCAATGAAAAACTGATCTCAGTTTTCTCATGTGGTAATCTGCCACCAATTATTTGTAACCATACCTGGTTGAAGCATGATACATTATATAAAAGAGGCAATACATCTGAGGAAGAGACCAATATTGACGTGAGCGAATAAGCGTGAACCTAATTTATATAAACACTTTGAAAAATTAAGCAATAGTAAGAACGCACGTACCATATCAGTGTCTGATACTGGTCCGAAGCTTGTCACATAGATGTTTGTCCTCACCTCAGTCACACTTTCTGATTGGACAAAAAGACAAAGAAAGAGTAGACATAAGAGCAGAAATAACTACTATGTAAAATAAATATTAAATGCATTTTGAAGCTAGAAATCTGTAAAGACAACAATGTGGGGTGTATGTGGAAACTTGAAAACCGGTCTCATCGTATTCACTTGTCAGAGAAAGTGTTAACAGCAGAATGAACTGATGGCAATATCAATGGAGTTTTAGGTTAACCTATGGACTTTAAATAACCTAGTTGTTTTTATTGTCGCCGTTTTATTCAATTTTAATATGTTAGTGAGAAGAAGAAAAATAAAAACAACTTTTAGATATCAATCTGCATATGTGATGGGCATCGGTTATGGTCATCTTTGGTATCTCCTCTGAAGGAATTCTGAGTAAAACAGCTCCATATTTAACAAAGCACATACAAAAAACCTGAACTGGAAACGATGCGTCCTGTTTTACAGAATATGGAAGTTTGTTGCGCATAACCCCCATTCACCACTAATGGCCAGTAAAATAACACACAGCATATTCAAGATGTGTTTCAACACCTACAGAAGATGTGGTAAGCTAAGAGATTGTGCTACAAATAATCAGCTGTAAAATTTCTGACCTGGGTTATCATGGTCCGCTAGAAGACTGTCCAACCGCTGAGTCAATTAGTAAGGTTTATCTAGTTTATCTATATTTTTATTTGTTTTGACATTTGAAATGTAGCATTTACAATTATAACATGAACACCTATCACAAAACATAATCAACATCAAACGGTCATGGATAAGCCAAGTAATGACAAACAGTATTAAGAATCAAGCGTATAAAAACTTTTGAAGGGGGGTAAAAATAATTTTTTATCATTTTTGAAAATTCAGCTATTTTTGTCCTGTGGCCTATACTTTGTGGGGGAAAAAAATCATACACATGCAAAATTCAGGGCAGACTACATAAAAAAAAACTGCAATTTTTATGATATGATCATATTTTGTTAAAATTGTTAACTGATTCTGCAAAGTGCAAGTAAACTTACATGCGCAACTGTATGATTTTAAAACCAAATATGTGCTATTTATAACAAGTAATTTATTTTTAATTATATGCATTATAATCATAAATACATTCATCAGTGTTTATTTACTCACTCTACCGTGCTTATGTTTAAGTGGGGAAACTTGTAAATATCTGTCAAGACAGTATTTTGCATTAATCCTGGTCCTGGGCACCCCTGAACTAAACAGCTCCATGAACTAAACAGAATGTGTCAGAAAAGGGAGACATACAAAATATGCAGAGCGGTGGGTCCCCAGGACCAGGATTAAGAACCACTGTTCTAATATGCTGTAATGTTTTAAAAATGTTCTAAGTAGTTTTCTGATGGTAGATTTTTAGGATGGCTTAGAAAAAAGACAACATGGGATCTAGCAATGCCATTAATCTTTCCATCAGAAAACACTTGCCTAAAACGCTTTTTTGTAGTCCTGCCAATATTTCTGTGTTTTAGCTATGTCACCATGTTACACATTTGCATAATGCCCACCTATTGGCTGCTTTTGCCTAACCTAAAAAAACAGTTGGGGAAATGATTTCGCTATGTCGATGAGACTGATTTATTTTTATTTTTTTCGCTGTGAGAGTTCCAATACCAGCACTATACTTACCATAGATATAACACTGTTTACAGATGCTCATGAATCCTTGGGGGCTGAAAACTAATGGTAAGGGGCATTACATTTCTGACACAAACTCTGAGCGGTTGGACTGGGTCAGCTGACCAATCAGAGCAGACTGAGCTTTTTATTAAGACTTATGCTTTAAAGAGACAGGATCTAAAACAGAGTGTTTCAGGCAGAGGGTGAAAAGAGGTGCCGTAGCAATGTATATTATGAGAAAAATAATGTTTTTTGAATTTTAAATCATGCAAGCAGACCCCAAAAATAAAATTATGAACTTTTAATTGACCATAATATGGGCACTTAAAAATGTCATGTGTGTGGAGTAGGCCTTTAACCATCTGAAGTAAGTCATCATGTTCCAGTTAGCAACTTTGATGTGATGAGTACTGTAATACACATCAGCAACTATGTAAAGCAGGGTGGAAATGGAAAGAGTTGATGGCGCTTGAGAGGGGTGACTGGATGGGAGCCAGGTGGAGCCAGCAGGACTCAGGCAGTAGAGGCGATGGAAGCCGTCCAGCTCCACAGTATGAGCCCACAGCTCTCAGTGTGCCAATGTGACTTAGCCCATTTATCAAAAGCATCATGATTTTTGACTGCCCACTGCTGGGCTCACAATTTAGGCTCTGTACTTTTAGAGGTCACTGGGGATTCACTCTGTGAGACCTCTGTGGAGGAGAAAAAAATATATACACAGAGGGAGATGGTCTAATGGACATCTGTGGGACATTTCTATAAATGCCAATGGGACGTAGACTATAGTGCATCGATGCTCAGAAACCAAGCATTTAATGTGCTCTGAATCCAGAATGACCAGGGGATCTGATCAGTTTCTTCATGATGATTAATTTAGCAATCTGTGGGTGCACCGTCAGAGCAGTGGTCAAGACTTCCTCTTTATTTTCATCAGCAATCTTCAACACATGAGGCTCTTGGGGCTCCTTAAGCTTACGATTTGTAAGTGATCTCGGGAGAGCGCTGTTCTGTGACAGATTCTGCTATTGATAAACATTAGAGTGCCAAGAGAAGATGAGTAATTTCACTGTTCCAAAACACAATCTGTCATGGATCTCAGAGGTGTGAGACTTGTGGTAAGAAGAGTAATGAAAGCCAGACTGAGGAAAAACATGCTCCATCTGCAAGCCAATGGTAAGGTCAGCATGTGGACACTGGAGACAATGAGGAAGGAAATGTGTACACGCATTTATCGTACCTCCTAGTCCGGGACGCAATCTGTTGTCGTAACCATCCAGCAAGCGATCCAAGATCCGGGTAAAGATGGTGATGTTGTCTTTGCTGTCATCGGGAATGGGTTCTCTGTGACCTGTTACAGCCCTGTGGAGAAGAAAGAAGAGATTCAGGTCTCGAAAAGGAAGTAAGGATGCTTTGAAAAGAAACAAATAAGGCACAAGAAAACAAATCAGAAAGAAGGAAGGCCAGTAAGCAAGAAGAGACTGAAGTCATAAATAGAAGGATGGATAGAGAGGAAGAGAGATCGATCTTGGTCAGCATCTTTGATCTTTTATTCTTTGAACATCTGTTGCGATTGAAGCCTCTTCGGGTAGGAGATGCAGTTATTATGAATGGGTCCAGGACAAGTCCTAGAAAGAAAATAACAGCTTGACTTCATCTAATGATAAAAAAATAAAAAAATAAATAAAGCCTGAACACAATTCAAAATAGATCCCAGTTCTTTCTACCATAGACCCCAAATCCTAATTCTACAGACACAGACACAAGCCTCAAACCTTAAAATGCAGTTTCTCCAAGGAGGTGGCTGATAGATTTTTTTTAAATATTAATAAGTTGTTTTTTTTTTAAATATTACTAAGTAGTAAAGCACTATATAAAAAATTATAAATAAATAAAATAAATAAAAATAAACAAAATAAAATAAAGAAATAAAAGAGTAATGTTTAACTTAAAGACTTGCAGTCAGACTTGGCTATTGGAATGGTCCATTTTCAGCTTATTTTGGCCAATAACCCATTTGGACATTTGCATAAGTGATGTTTGATATGTAAGGACGTATGTACAATCAGACATTCTGTTGCAAAATTGTTTATTGCTGTTTATGCGTTAGTTAATCAAGCCAGTGACTAAACTGTCAACTTTACATTGTTCCTCTTAGTGGCATGAAAACCATCTGTTATTTCAATTGTGAATACATTTATACACAGGATGCAAGCAAAGTAAACCCCTTTATAATCAGTGTAGCTGTCAATCACCTCAGTTCAGCATGAGTTTATCAGTGATTGGGTTCAACATTGTCAGCAAAACTCTCATTATAATCAATGACGCTGTTTACACTACTAATTAATTACTTATTTTTTTGAATTGTGCTTGCATTGTTTTAGTTATGATAAAATCATTTGTGAGAGTGCAGAAATTCGAGTTGTAATGGTGTAAGTGTTCCACATGTAATACTTATTTCATATGCAAATATGTTAACCAATTATAGCAGTGGACGTGTACATTGAGTTCTTAAAGGCGACATATGCCCCTTTAAACAAAGTGTTGAAATCAAAGGGCTAAAATCAGGGTAGAAAATTGCCTTTTATTTCTCAATTATAACAGTGCAGTGTTTTATTTTTACATTTGATTAATTGGCTTCGGTAGTATTTCTCACTTGACCACTGCCGTGTAGACCTGTCTGAAAAACATGCAGACCAAGTAAGTCAGCAAGCAAATTATTTCAAGTGACAAAATACAGACAGAACGACAGAGCAGAGGAATGATAGAACTAATGGAACTCCAAGTGGATAATGAAACTTGTCACACAATTGAATATGGCTTTTCAGAAATCCCAGCTCTGGGATTTGGCTGCATTATAACCCAAAAGTTGCAAATGGGGTCTTGAATATGCAGCCAACCCCTAGTTCTTTAATTACCTGAAATATGCAGAATAATTATGTCGTGCTGGGGGTGTGATTCCCCGATGAACAATGCAATGGCACGATGGAGGGTGTGATAGACAGAAAACTGACGAGATAATGAATGCTGTCCTCAATCAAGGGCTGTGCTGGAAGCGACCTTGCACCAATTACACACTGACCTTTAAAGGCCTTAAAATAGCACGCAAAACAAGAGGTTTGTCAAAAACACATGCATTGCATGTGACAATATTTCATACGGTTTTGTTTAGTCCTTTTGTGGGATAAAGAAATGTTGTTTTAGATTTTCTTATTCTGCACAACACTGATTAGTCATTTGTGGGAAGAATGATGCTTCACACCTCTGACAGAGAAAGAAGTGGTATTTTTAGCTGAAATGTCACATTCATCATTACAGAATGCTACTGTTATTAAAAAAAATATACAATTTAAAGTGAAAAAAAAAAAAACTAATTAAAGTGAAATGTTAATGTCTAATATACAGGAGTTTGGTCTTAGTGAGTGTAATTACACCGTGAAACAAATTGTTATAAAAGTTTTGTTTCGCTTTTATTTTGAATGTTTATGTAGTTTGACATGGTGAATATGAAAATCACATCACTTTTAACAGTGCTCATAAAAAAATATTTTGGCAACTTATACAAGCTAATCTGTTATGCATAAAACTAAAACTCATAAAACTAATGCATAAAAATGGTATGTACATGGTACATTATGTTTAACATAAACACTTACCAAAAGCGAGTCATCCGAAAACTTCAGAAGTGTACGTTGATTTTTGTCTTTTATGACTAGTCCCACAATGTTCTAGAATGTTCCAGAAAGCACTAGAATATTCCAGAATGTTCCAGAAACTTAGTACGTTGATTTTTGTCTTTTATGACTAGTCCCACAATGTTCTAGAATGTTCCAGAAAGCACTAGAATATTCCAGAATGTTCCAGAAACTTACTTAACCCAGAAACAGAATGTTCCCATCCTTGCAAAAGCAAAATATCTTAAAACAAACAAAAAACATGCAAAATTAGTACAAAAAATATAATTATGATAAAATTAACATTCCTCCTGCTCCAGGAAATAATTGTATATTAAATACTGTACATGTTGTGCATTAGTTTTACTCACTACTTATTCACGCAGTGTCACTATAAATGTAAAATAAATAAATATAATAAAATAAAATAAACGATTCAATAAATAAAACCTAATTATGGTTTTAAACATGTTTTATTAATTATTATTTTATTCATATTTTATTTCATAGACCTATTAGTTCACAATTTTGCATGCAGCAGTCAGCAAATGTGATGTACTTGCTTCTATCTATCTATTCAAGTATACCAGACATTGAATATTACTTTCCCTCCTACAGAAAAACAGAATTAACACAGTTTGCTATTTATCATGCAGCAATTAGCATCAACTAAACATTATTTATTTGTAAAGTTTCCCATCTCCGGACTGAGGAGTTTAAAGAGTTTGGAATGGATGATTTTCCTCTTTGCACTTTTGAAAACAGAGCCCATTAAAGAGATCATCACACTGAAACATGAGCAAAATCCCTTTTAGTGTTGCAACAAATAACAAGCTACAAAAAACAAGCCTTTCTGTAGTGCCAGAGTGTTTTTAAGAGTGTTTGTGAGCTGTATGTTTCCATCAGAGTACTCTAGCATATTTTGTACTGAATCATCTCAAAAGGCTGTCGACTTTATTGTGGAGCTGAAAATGCAGCAGCACGGAGAGGTAAGCATGGCGGAACGACTGCCTTCAGCCAACAAGCAAAGGCAGACCAGCCTCTGTCCAGTGTTAATTAATTTTCTTTGGGTTTACTCCTCCTTGCAGGAAAAGCCTGTCTCACCTGAGTGTGGAAGGGCTTAGCCGAAAGCATTGCAATGACTGAGTGATAAGGGTCTCTTTGTATTTCTCCCACAGCTTAACTGTATACCACGTGCCTGATCTATATGTGTGTCAGCCAGCCGGTGAGGGATCAACCAGACCTGTCAGTGACGTGACAAAAAAGCTGATGATCTTCCCATTGTGTTGCAGTTCTGATAATTTATTCATTTCAAGAAAGCACTCAGATGACAAATTGATTTTTCTTTTAAAATAACGCTCAAGAGCACCGTTTGTATGCAGAAACTGCATCCACACCTATTTTGTCTCACGTCATTTCCTTTGAATATTGGCTCATTGATATTGATTAGCAGTAGATGACTCAGCCTCTTTCCGTTTACAGAAACATGGCTGCTCTATTCAGTAACTCACAGTATAAGTGAAAGAACAATGGAAACTGTCTACGGCCGTGCTTTCTGTTGTCTGTCTGTAGAGGAGACAAAATGAGATAATGCCTGATTAACTGGGGAGGTGGGGTGAACACGGTGGCTTTTTATGGTGTGTCTGCACATTGCATTTTTTTTGTATATTGAGTTGAAGCTAATCGATGGCTGTTACTTGCCAGAGAACCTCATCCTGTGAAGATGGCCATTCAGTGAACTCAAACCAGAGGTTTATTAGTGGGATTCATGAGGCTGCGATACCAGTCCTCCTTCGCGTTTGTTTCCCAGCCTCTCCAGCAGGTTTATGTAACCCTGTGAGGGCGAATGTTTAAAGGTAATTTACAGCCCATTAAAACAAGCAGAGGAGGATAAGAATGAGTGCACGGTGGGGCGAAAGTGAAGTATGGAGTGATTGCCACACGAAAAATAAAAAGACAGGTGAAGAAAGATGATACAAGCTACCAAGTTTATTTGCCTACGCACCTCTACAATGCAGTCCTAAAGAAAAACCTTCTCTTCAAATGCATTCTAGGGCTCTAGCCTTCATTGTTGACCTTAAACAAGTGCTTTCAACTTTATAAGTTTCCACTGGAGCTGTGGCCTAGTGGTTAGTGAGACATGGAGCTCAGGGAGTCAATCAAGTCTGGCTCATAATTTTCTTGTCTTCCCTCAACTATCAATATCAACTATAAAATAATACAAATAAATTTTTGCAACTACATTTTATTCATTTGTTTGTTTTATTTGTCTATTTATTTATTGAATTTTAAATTTTGAAGAAAATGTGAGTGGATCTGAATGCATTTCACCATATTGATATATGGTTGCCAGGATGTTCTGGATGGTTACAAGTTCACTGCTAAGTGGTTTCTAGGGTATTCCGGGTGGAGTTATGTGGTTGTTTACAGGTGCAAGGAAACAGAGCCCTTCACAGATTCTTCTCCAAGACAGTGGTTCTCAACCAAGGGCAGCGGCCCACTAGGGGGCATCTGAATACATAAATAAAGAAATAAAGAAATACATACATACATTTTGGGCACACAAATACTGCCAAAATAGGCAAACAAACCCAATTAATACATATGCCAAATGTTGCTTGATTTGAGGTGACACGGTCAGTCAGATTGGACAGGAAACATGCATCATCTGTGTGCAGCCAAACGAAAGACATTCGTGTCCCCATCTGGTGTTATGTGAGGTGTGTGAGCTGATTGGAATTTCTCTCTCAGATGTCGGGCTGCAGTGCTGCAGGATCATGGGCTCTGGCGGCAGCTGCTTCATCCCTCTTCATTACCACCACATCATCCCTGCAAATAAAAATTGACTTTTTCTCGTAACACCCTTCCTCCACCCCCATCCCAAACCTCTCCTATCACAGAGACGTCACTTCCTGTTTGTTGCTGCCGTGTGTTTTGAGTTTGAGCTCCGTCAAGTTAAT
>NW_015544144.1:371082-392892 GCF_001515605.1 Sinocyclocheilus anshuiensis
CCAGATACAGATCCCCTGTAAAGACCTTGTCTCAGACGACCACCGGGACAAGACCACAGGAACCAGATGAGTCCTCTGCACAATGTGACATTGCTGCAGCCTGGAATTTAACTGCTGGTTCGTCTGGTCAGAGGAGAACTGGGCCCCCGACTGAGCCTGGTTTCTCCCAAGGTTTTTCTCCATTCTGTTACCGATGGCGTTTTGGTTCCTTGCCGCTGTCGCCTCTGGCTTGCTTAGTTGGGGACACTTCATTTCCAGCGATACCGTTGACTTGATTTCAAAGATACTATTTAAACTGAGCTGGATGTTGACATCACTAAATTCAATGATGAACTGTCTTTAACTGAAAAATTAGTGTTTACTATTGTCATTTTGCATTATTGACACACTATTTTCCTAATTAATGCTGTTCAGTTGCTTTGACACAATCTGTATTGTTAAAAGCGCTATATAAATAAAGGTGACTTGACTTGACATTCTCTGTATTGGTATCCTTGAAGCTCTCTCTCTCTCTCTCTCTCAATCTCCTGTCTTCTCTCCTTTTAATCTTATCCCTTATTCCTCTCTCTTCACCCTCTCTCTCTTTCTTAGAAATTAAGTGGCAAAGAAAAATATTCAAGAGGTCCAGATAGTAGCAAATGTGATTAATTTCACTGAGTCACCAGTATACCGTATGCATACACATACATAATGCTTCAATAGAGTGGAGTGTGGTAAAGAGACAGTGTTGAAATGAACTTCTGAATATTGTATAAAGTGTTTGCACACACGGTACAGATAATGGAGGGGGTTTTATAATGCAAGAAATTCTGTTGTTCACCTTCTGAAGCAGTACAAATATTAATAGTATTGTTTACACCATTTTCAATTAGTTTTTCATCACACAACAAATAGCATGACAAGGCAAGATTCGCTATAGAAGATTCAGTGGTGTGTTTTGGACAAAAAACAATTATGCCAAATCCATTTTTTAATGGAAATATGCACATGGCATCCACTTAATAACATTGACAGAATATAACAGTAAAATGCAGGTTAAACATCTCTCAAGTCCGTTAAAAAGCACAAGCACTCTGTCAGCCCATTTATAGATTATTGGCCTGATAACCCATAAATAAAGATATTTGGTAGCACTATTCAAAGTCAGTTTCAAAATCTACTGACTGCATTGGCAATAATTAATAACCTTAACAGTTTGTTTTCAATTTTGAATGTTGAGTAAATATTAAGTAAAACATTAATACAAAGGGGTCATAAAATGCAGTTTCATATTTTAATATTATGTTTCTCAAGGTTAGTTTGTACCAAAAAAAGTTTAACTATTTGTAAAAATTCTAATTTTTACATCCTCACTCTGTCAAACAATTTCAAGGGGCGTTACCTCTTGCAGAAATGGAAGTAAACGCCCACTGTCATTGGCTAACTTCACTGCACCGTATCCCCACCCTCCTTTACAGCATGTTGTCTGTTTTGATACTCTAAATGGCAAGCGTTTGATAAAGCCATATATGTGTGAGCCCAAGTCGGATCTCAAGGCAGAAGAAAATAGAACAATGCAACCATTTGCAAAGCAAAGGAACTTAAATATAAGCAAATATTTATGTATGGATTACATACACTAAAAAATATATATTCAACTCGCATAATAAAAATATTCAACTCAATCAAATATTCCTGATCTGGATATGTACTAATTTTATCAGCAACACTCAAACAATGATACATTTGGTGTCATGATAGCATTAAACGCTGGTTTGACATTCATTACAAAGACACTGTAAGATTAAAAAAAATTAAATTAAGTGACGTCATGATTGTGAATCACGATTCTCCTGAATCCGGGCGTTGAAAAAGGGTAGAAAATAAAAATTAATTATTTTAAACTGGGGAGTAATTTCTTCTGCCCATAAGTCACTTGCTCTTTAGATATCAGTGTCAGTGTTGGCTAAAAGCAGTCCACCACTACTACTAAATGATCTGTACTGTGGTTGTGCACAGGCAGTGAAAAGCCAATATGGGTGTTTGTGTGGATTTCTGTTCTGTTGTCAGTCTCCAAACATTATCGTGCAGTCACTGTATGTACAGTATGTAGTCTCCAGATGGGGAAGATGAGTAATTACAAAAAACATTTTAACAACAGCAGTCTATTCCTCACACAAAGTGTGTGTGTGTGTGTGTGTGTGTGTGTGTGTGTGTGTGTGTGTGTGTGTGTGTGTGTGTCTCTCTGTTCTGCAGATATCAATGACGTTCTAGAAATTACATATTGCACGTCTTTTTTTATTTTTATTTGGGATAATTATTGGTAATCCAGTGTTTCCCATTCATTAACTAGACTGTGGCAGCCCGCCACAGTTTCATAATAAACCGAAGATATATTTATACGTATAACATAAAAGTTCTTTAACGTTGTGTTTCACGCCATTGCTTTGGCAAGTATCGGTCAAACGAATTAAAACCGAAAGCGTAATAAGACTTATCAAGTCTGTTTGCGCTGCTTGTTTCAAAGTGAAGCACGCACATTGCGCAGCATACGCAATCGGCTCGTGATCCAGTGTTTTCCGCGTCTCAGAGCGGCTCCGTTCACAGTGAATGCAGTGAACTTCGTTATTGAATGTGCTGTGAGTTTAGCACGTTTGGGAACGCAACGGCCACCAGTTATGCATAATTTGCACATTTGCATAATTTTCAACATTTTAATGGGCAAATGTTTACAGTATTTCATTAAATTAGTAATGTTTGTAAACCTGTTTTCACAGAAGCTGGAGTTTTCCGCCAAAATAAAAGCTCAAGGGTTTATCTCTTGCAAGCATGGCCTAAATATTAAATATGTTTAGTTGTTGTAGTAGTAGCAACAAGTGCTAGTACAAGTAGTAGTAGTTTTGCAAAAACAGTTTAATGGCAAGGAAAAATCTTTATGGCCATCAGCCACTGGCAGATGTGAAAGTTAGTTTTAGGCCCTGCTTGCAAGTGTAAAAATGAGGACAAAAGTATTGCAATTTCCCCACAGTAGAGTAAGGTAAAATAATATACCTGAAAAAAAATTCATTTATTTCACAGTGCAATTGTTTTACAATATATGGCTATAACTGTCATAGGAATAATAATATACAATTATTGTTATTATTATTGTTTTATTCTAATTTGCTTGGCTTCCAAATTCACCAGTGAGACTGAGACACTATATCACAACTAAAAAGAGGGTTGAGTCTCCTTTAAATTTCAAGAACAAGTACATTCACCAGCTTTTTTCTTTTATTTTGCAAACTGAACCTGTGTTGGAGCTCTTAATTTTGAACTCTCAAAGTGCACCAGATTTATGAATTTAACTTTAAAATGTACAAAATTTTCTTACGGGGGGGATCGAGGACCTAGAGGGATCGAGGACCACCCACCACAGTCTCCAAAATCCTGTGGGAAACACTGTAATCTGAGTAGCAATGTGAGTGGAGTACTTTTACATCCTAACCAACGGATTGAGCTAAACTTTGCAGGACAGTGGACTAGACTTGCCCATACCTGATCTAAAGTGATTCATATCTGCACATTTTGACACAATGCTATTAACATTTACTCACTGACCTAGTGACCTTCTAAACTTTTAGTAAAGAGCAACAGACGCAAACCTTTTGAAAACCTTTAAGAAAATGCCACACTGGCCGCATCTCTCCCATTTAAAGGTACGTTTACACCGACAGCAATTTCGGCAAAAAAGTTTGCCGTAAGCAGTTGTATTGTGGATCATAGTAATGTCATAATGTCTTAGTAGACATTCCTAATGCTGAGTGCCATAACGCTACTGGTGTACAACTAGTCATAGCTATTGAACATTTGACCAAAAATGGAATTTACTGTTAAAAAAAGACATGTCATACCATTTTGAAAACAAATGTGTTGTCTTTCTACAAATCAATAAATATATAAATAAATAAATAGCCTCATGTAGGAGAAACCATTTGTATATAAATGTCTACTGTGTCTTCATTACCATTGGTAGTCAGTAACATCATGTCACTGTTCATTTGCTGAAAGTGTTTCTTTCTTTTCTTCTTGTTTCTTTCTGGGTAAAAATCGCTGTCAGAGTGAATACCCTTACGGGTGGTACTTTGTGTGTCCATTGGCACAGGCTGTTTAGAAATGTATTAAATCATTCTTGTTAAGCTCTTGTTAAGTAAATTTTTCATTTTACTTTTCTACATTCTGTCAGTGATAGTTAACTCAAGTCACTGTATCTGCAGACGTAAAACGTTTAATGAAACGATGACAAGCACTTCAGGAAGCCAAATGTATTCAAGGCCGTTTAGTCTCTTCTAAATTTAGTCCTCTGGTTGTAGGATAATCTCGGAAGTAGTTTAGAAGAAGTTGTTCTGAACTGACACAATGCTGTCTAACGTTTTTTTTTTCTTTTAAGGTTATTATTTTTTCAACCTCGTTCATTAAAAACTTCCGTATTCACCAATTAATTATAAATACGACAAATATATAAACAAAGAAAGAGCATATTCGTAGTCTAAATGATTATTTTGTACATTTTCCTGAATGTGTCCCCCAGCTTCCTCTTATTTTAGCTGTATTCCTTTACAGACCATTTGTAGCTTTCTTTGGATAGCCCAGGATACTCTGAGTGAACACTGATTTTCCATCCAGCCTCAGAGAGGTCAAGACTGCACTGTAATATTTTATTGGAGTCTCAAATTCTATTCCATTTCCTATTTTCTTGGTCTTGAGGTTTGTCATATATCGTTTTTTTATTTAGTGCCTAGATTCATGTTACTTATGTTCCAGTGGAAATTAATGTCAGTGATTGTGTATCAGAGACCAAGCAAAATGATATCAATAGATAGGTTTATACTAGTTTGACAAATGATGGCATTTTAGATTATTACATAAAAGCTTTTATTAGCTCCACAGTTCCATTATCTGGTTAACAATATAATCATTACAACCAATATTAACCAATATAATCAATATTAACCATAGCTAAAGAGCTATTTAGGCACTGTTTTAGTCTTTGTAATATCTTGCCAGTAGAAATTCAATAAATTAATAAAAAGTTCTGTCATGAAACTTTAGATGGTGTAGGCTGATTCTAACTCAATCTGATATAATGACATCATTATTCACATGAAGCAGCTGATTGGTTTCTTTTTGCATCAGCAGCCAATGAGCTTGCTTCTTAACATTCAAATACTTGGCTAGTTCTTGCTGTAGCAGTTGCAGCGCACTTCAGAAACCCTTCACCTTCCCCAGCTCCACCTGTATAGATCTGCCACAGTCAGGGGCGGAGCCATCATTTCAGAAGTGAGGGGGACAGAAATGTCAAATGTATTTTTTTTGTCTAAATTACATGTTTATTTATTTATTGATTGATTGATTTATTTATTCTTATATTTTACTTTAATTGGCTAAGAAATCAAATACACTGCTGGACAATGACCAATAATTTGTATTATATAGCTATTTTTTTCCCAATACTTCCCTAATGACAATTTTATGATTGGTTTATATACTACAATTTTTTTTTGTTCTACTTTTTATAACAGAATAAGGCAGAACATATATTTTATAGTTTCTATAACGTAATAAATTGTGTGTCAATTAGCACTGCGTTATTCATATACTTTATGTATTACTGGACTTGAAAAACACACATATTGTACCAGCTGCATGCCTTTGTCCATATTAGGGATTTCCTGCACATCATAATTCACTTCTATGAGTCCGTTTTGGACTTTCTACACAAGAGCGCCCTCCGGATTAGAGTATAAATGAAACATACACTGCATGAAAGTGTTTAGCGCTCCTTATTATATACACATCGCCTCATTTTGGATACGAATAAAACATAAGGTCATGCATAGACTATCTTGTCTTTTTTAATTTAAATCTAGATTTATTCACACTGGCTCTTAAAAACCTCTATGTGAACACATTTGCCCGAAAAAGTGCATAGGACAAATTTACGTTTTATTAAATGTGGTGGGACACGTCCCCCACATATTCTACGCCCATGGCTATGGGGTGATTTCATGTATGCTATACTATTTCCTTCATGCTCACAGCAGCATGTCTGTGGATGTATTGGCAGTAGCGAGTCTAGGTACTTGATCTGCCGAGCAGCAGCAACGTAGCAGATCTGCAAAACCAAACACATTAACATTGCCATGTATATTACCATGCTAAACTCTACGAGAGCTGTTATGACAGAAATGCAAGTCAGTGCAATAGGTAATGGTAATAATAGCATGCAGTATAACAAACAAATAAACAATAAATAAATAAAACTATTCACTATTCGGATGTTGAGATGCTCTGAAAGGTGAACTTGGGCCACAGTCAGGGGCGGAGCCATCATTTCAGAAGTGAGGGGGACAGAAATGTCAAATGTATTTTTTTTGTCTAAATTACATGTTTATTTATTTATTGATTGATTGATTTATTTATTCTTATATTTTACTTTAATTGGCTAAGAAATCAAATACACTGCTGGACAATGACCAATAATTTGTATTATATAGCTATTTTTTTCCCAATACTTCCCTAATGACAATTTTATGATTGGTTTATATACTACAATTTTTTTTTGTTCTACTTTTTATAACAGAATAAGGCAGAACATATATTTTATAGTTTCTATAACGTAATAAATTGTGTGTCAATTAGCACTGCGTTATTCATATACTTTATGTATTACTGGACTTGAAAAACACACATATTGTACCAGCTGCATGCCTTTGTCCATATTAGGGATTTCCTGCACATCATAATTCACTTCTATGAGTCCGTTTTGGACTTTCTACACAAGAGCGCCCTCCGGATTAGAGTATAAATGAAACATACACTGCATGAAAGTGTTTAGCGCTCCTTATTATATACACATCGCCTCATTTTGGATACGAATAAAACATAAGGTCATGCATAGACTATCTTGTCTTTTTTAATTTAAATCTAGATTTATTCACACTGGCTCTTAAAAACCTCTATGTGAACACATTTGCCCGAAAAAGTGCATAGGACAAATTTACGTTTTATTAAATGTGGTGGGACACGTCCCCCACATATTCTACGCCCATGGCTATGGGGTGATTTCATGTATGCTATACTATTTCCTTCATGCTCACAGCAGCATGTCTGTGGATGTATTGGCAGTAGCGAGTCTAGGTACTTGATCTGCCGAGCAGCAGCAACGTAGCAGATCTGCAAAACCAAACACATTAACATTGCCATGTATATTACCATGCTAAACTCTACGAGAGCTGTTATGACAGAAATGCAAGTCAGTGCAATAGGTAATGGTAATAATAGCATGCAGTATAACAAACAAATAAACAATAAATAAATAAAACTATTCACTATTCGGATGTTGAGATGCTCTGAAAGGTGAACTTGGCCTTCAGCATCCACATCCTGATAAATAAAATCAACTCCCGACATTTTCACTCAAATACTATGCAAGTAAATTTGGTTTTAAATGCTATTTCATGTTAACTTTAAAATGATGCATGTGATGAGCACAACATGACCATAGAAACTACTTTGTAATGCTAGTAGAACTTTGTAGTGCTCATTAGGCACACAGAATGTTCCAATTTTACCACAAAAGCTCAGTGGTATTAGTTTTTTCTGTATCCATTCCATGACGCC
Organism: Sinocyclocheilus anshuiensis; assembly: GCF_001515605.1. Taxonomy (NCBI): domain Eukaryota; kingdom Metazoa; phylum Chordata; class Actinopteri; order Cypriniformes; family Cyprinidae; genus Sinocyclocheilus; species Sinocyclocheilus anshuiensis. The sequence goes on from NW_015544144.1 coordinate 378,724, forward strand.
ATGTGCCCACTATGCTATACAGAAACAAGCAATTACTGTGATTGGGCGCAGATAGTAGAGATGCACATAACTGCTCATACACGCCAGTCTAACTCTGCTGAAAATGTACAGTGGTACCCTTATCTGGCTGACATGTAGCCTAACCATCAGCACGAGCCTTGCAAGGGATTTCTGATAGACTATGAGAAATCTCTCCCATAGTTCAGTTAAGCTTCTTCGCACTTGGACGTCAGACACATTAATGTTGAAGACAATGAGTATTATTTTCAGGAAGGGCAGGCTAAGAAAAGGAAAGAACAAGAATGAAAAAGACAGTTAAAAAGAGAAGAAAAATTCAGTGGGTTGGATCATAATGTAACTTAACGCTGAAAATTAAATTAGAGATTTTTTACTTGCTGTCACAGCAGTGAAAGTAAGTCACAATTTGAAGACACGTGACTTTAACCTTGGAAAGCATACAAAGACATGAAATAATGCAAGTGATTTCAAAATGAACATAAGCCTTAGAAACCTCCACCGAGTGTGTCTACAGGCGTCATCAACCTAGAATCTCATTGACGATGTTGATGGTTCCGGGCTTAGTGACGAAAATATGAGGATAAGTTGCTGAATCTGGTCGCTATAAAATAATTCAACATAATAATGTAAATCTGTGAAAATATCTTGGAACTCTCCAGTTGATCCCACAAACTCCGATCTCGGTCTCTGTTAGTTTGATCTGACGCTTCTGCGTGGGCTCTTAACTAATGATTCACTGGAGCTTTGCAAGGACCGCCTCCCTCCCTCGTTTCCATGTTGCACACGGTAAAGTGAAAAGGAACACTGTAAAATCCAATAGTTTACCTTACTTAGATTTAATTAGTTATACTTGTAAGTGTTATACTTACTAGGTTTTATTAAGTTACAGCTACTTTCAAGGCAAATAAAACAATTTACTTACTGTTTTGAGTGACACTTAGTTCAAATATTCAAGTAGCCACAAAGGAACCAATGATATTAATAAACCAGTGAGAGGCAGCAGTGCACTAAAATGTTGCTAATGTGCAACATAACAACAGAAGAAGAAGAAAAGAAAGAGTCTTAATAGACTTTTCACCCATTTCCTCCATGTCTGCAGTTATCTTTCACTAGTTGCATTCACTCGTTTGAGTGTTGAATTTTCAATACAACTGAAATATTTGAGAGAACATCACATAAGCTAACTTCATAAATTGATGTTGATTTTTCTAAAATGTTTTTTTTTAACTCACCATTATAGTGATTAGCGTTCCCTTTGGTTGGCCACTTGGAACTTCATTTAGGTTACTATAATTTTCTTCTTGTTAATGCAGTCATTAAGTCAGAGTTATTTGATTTCAAGAGAAGAAAAGTAGTAAATTAATAGCTTTTAGATTGTGGTTTATCTTCTAATTAAAGCATTAGTGTATTTTATTTGTGTGTTTATTAATGACATTTTTCAAATTTCATTTTTTATAAATACTTTGAGATGCTTTTAATTGGGTTTATATAATCCTTAAATAGTGTGTTGTAATATGCTAAAATCACACAGAGACTTAAACATTCAGCACGTGAATCACAACAATGGTAACAATTATTACCATAAATTATTCATTTATTTTCATTAATTGTAACAATAACCATTGTATTTGCTCTTTTTGTTGTGCTACTACTGACACAAGACAGCAAATAAAATTGTCAAATAAAATCAACAACTGCTAAGCATTTGTCAGTACAACATACTATTCCTATTTCACTTTACTTAGTTTTTTTAAGGCAATCGGTTTGCATGCTTTTTTTAAGTAAGCCCAACTAATTTGATTTTACAGTGAATAACTGAATACTTAAATCTGGAAATAAATACATGTGGGAATAAATAAATAAATAAATAAATAAATAAATAAATAAAGAAATAAATATATATATAATAAATAAACACATGAATAAATTCATTTAAAAATACGTAAATAAATAAACCAAATAAATATAAAAATAAATGAAAAATAATAAAAAATAATACAGAAAATAATACATAAAGGAAGAAGGTAATAAAAAATAAATACAGGATTACATTTTATTACAAATTAACTATATATGTTTTTGAATCCATTTATTTATTTATTTATTTGTTTGTTCGTTTATTTATTTATAATTTCTGCAGGTTTGGTCCTCCATACTTTACTTGCTAATAAAAGTACAAGCTATCAGTTTCAGTTTTGAGTGAACTATCCCTTTAACTGTATTAAGATATGAAAACTTAGAAAAATATCTTAAGGAGAGGAAAGTAAAAATATTTTTTTCTTCATTCAATGTAAATATATGGAAAATAGACATACAGATATTGGGTAATACGTTATATCACAATAACGAACATGCTTGGTATTGTTATAGTGGGCACTTCAAAATTACTGTGAATAACTCTATTACAAATTTAGATTTTTAGAAAACATTTTAAGAATACTTTTCCATCAACTGGTTAAAATTTCAAACACTGCCCCTCTCAACTGGTCTATCTCCCCGACCTATTTAACGGTCTACTATAAGGTTAACTAATGAGTCTTTATTGTAAGGTGTTACCTATTGTTCTTTATAATTCTTTTGCACTTTAATCTGTTTATTAAGTTTAATAAGTTTATAAAATGTTTACTTATGTTAATTTGACATGATATAAGCACATTGTGAAACTCGTGCAAGAAGTGACGGTCCTATGTGCGTTCTCATCACTTCTCAGCCGAGATTCACAACAAGCTTGTCAGGCTTCACAATGTGCTGATATTTACGTCAAGCGTGAACTCATGAACCCATGTTTGACAGTTGGCCGGAAGCAATGGTTTATAATTTGAAATGTTTAAAATATTAGTATTTTTCTCACACATATCTATAGTTTTGCTTCAGAAGACATTGATTCATCCACTGGGGTCACATAGATTAGTGTTGTGCTTTCTTTGTGTGGTTTTTAAAGTGTCAACTTTGAGGGACCTATCCACTTGCATTACATGGACTTACAGAGATGGATTTTGAGATGGATACATCAGGGATGGCATGAGGGTGAGTAAGTGATGAGAGAATTAGCATTTTTGAGTGAACAATCCCTTAAAAAGGGATAGTTCACTGAAAAATGAAAATTCTGTCATCCTTTATTCACCCTCATGTCGTTCCAAACCTGTATGCACTTCCTTCTTCTGTGGAACACAAAAGAAGATATTTTGTAGAATGTTGTGTTTGCGGTAACGTTACGTGTGCGACTGAAGTGTGGAGAGGCTAAGAACGTGCATGCATACACGAAAACCTGAAGTTCATGCTTTGGCATGATTCATAAATGCATATAATGTCTCTAAAGGGATGCCACGGTGTTTTCAGAAGAACATTGCGGGTTTTACGCTAGCAGTAAATGCATGCTGTAGATTTATACACTTATATATGGGTAGCGCCAAGCGATTACACAGCTGTACCATTAAAAGCTCAGTTTGTTGGCCAACAATTTCATACAAGTTCACATAAAAACTCACCTGCTACCGACGTGGTCAAAACGAAGACAGAGACCTGTTTATGTTCGCACTTTGATGGTGAAGTCAGGTTTCCCGCTCATTTTTTTTTTACTGTATTTGGATTTACAGTAAATGAAAAATACTGTATTTTAATGGCGCCAAGAGGATATTTCCCATAATGCAACTTTAAAATACAGTAACGTACTGTATAACTGTTTTACAGTAAAGTACAGTTCATATTACAGTTAAATACTGTGTAATTTACAGAAATCGCTAACAGTGCAGCGGCAGACAGTGAACCTATGTTTGATCGATTTAGCCTTCTCAAATCATCACGACTTGTCTAAAATAAAATCTATAGACTATGGAGTTTTGGTTCCTTGCCGCTGTCGCCTCTGGCTTGCTTAGTTGGGGACACTTCATTTCCAGCGATACCGTTGACTTGATTGCAAAGATACTATTTACTCACAATATCAACAAAACATTACTACTTAACGAAATAAAACAAATCAAAAACAAAAATTATTTAATTATAATCATAATCTGTAAAGATGCACTTCTCTCTAAAGGCGCGTCTAATGAGGAGTTGGTGAGTCATGATCGACAACTTCATCCTTGCGACAACGAATCAAAAAACACTAGCTTATTAGTAAATAATTCAAATATCTCCTTACTATTTCCCCCTGACACATTCATGGTAAATATTTTTGCTAGGGCTTTGTGGTAAGCTTTAGCCTATTGCATGCATTTGAACACTGATCTCTTCACCTGCGCTGACGGCACGCTGGACACTAAACACCGTCGAGCTGCTCTTGACAGTTGTGGTAGCACGGTCTCGTGTTTTTTCCACCAGGCAGCGTGGCAAATGTTTTTTTCATCACTAATTGATGGATGTCTAAAATATAAAAATAAGGAGAAGCCTAAAACAGGCCCGAGGCCTGGCCCGCATCTGAACTATGACGTGAAAATTAGCTCGAAGACCGGCCCTTGGGGCGTAAAAAAGTCGGGCTGAAATGCAGGGCTCTAGTTCCTGGTTCTGTTGACACATGTTGACTCACGTGAGCCACCTGCTGGTGCAAGCGCAAATAACACCAGTCTACAATTATTCTCCTTAAATGCGGGATGAATTAATTACGATGCTTTCTACTGGGAAAAACGTTTTCATGTCTGGAAATTTCACAGTTATTTTGTTTTCAAAGAGGATAAAGGAAATAACATAGTTGTACAGAACTAGCAGAAAATGAGCATGAAAATGTAGAAATTAACTTGAGAGTCCCCACACCCTGGATCAGTCAATGAAATAAAGAAAGTTAGCATTTCACATTCATTTCGACATGTAGGCTTATTTTAAAATAGACTAATGTATATGGTGCAAATGTTTTAATGTTGTGTATAGCCTAAACTATATTTATTTTTACTTGTACATGTTAAAGAAATAAAAATAATAATAAAAATAAAACTGTAATACTAAACTGTATAGCCACTAGATGTCTGCATAGCCTTTTATATAACTCGGCAAAGGAGAAGTGCTCACTAACACAGATTTAGACAGATTTGTGAACAATATTTGAGAGAAATAGGCCTTTTGTGTACACAGAAAAAGTCTTAGATCTTTGAGTTCAGCTCATGAAAAATGGGGCAAAAACAAAATGTTGCATTTATAATTTTGTTCAGTGTATTTAGCCGTTCATAGTGTAATGTTCACTGTAGCGATGCAACTGATAAATTACCCTGCTAGAGTGGCGAACGTTGAAACTCTTGGTAAGTGATGCACGCTTAGAATAACTAAATGGACTTCTGCCCCTCAACTACCCTTTTCCCGCAACCCTGCAACACATTAACCTCCACACCATCACGCCAGCCATTGACGGCATGTTATTTGTCGGCACGGTCACATCTCTGAGTGCCACCATATCCTTCTAAAGCCTGTGAATAATGCATGTGCAATGAGCCGGAGGGAGAGAGAGGCTGGAGCGGCCATAAGTTTTGAAGCGATCCATATGGAAGGAGTGCAGGAGTGGCGCTCTCCCCTTCTTTGTCGGGTATTGATTTCATGTCACTTCGGACAGTTGCGTTGATACGGATTCCAAACAAAACAGACAACAAAAGAGGTTTGAGCTATCTGCAATCATTAACTCGAGATTGCACCACACAGGGGTGGGGTGTTTGTTTGTGTGTGCGTGACGGAAAAGAGGTTCTGCGGCACTTTGTCAGGGAGGCAAAACACAAGCAGCTCATTCATATGTAAAAGATGGATTGTTGTGAATAATAGTTTAATCCAGCCCTGCCTATTGGTACACGTGCGTGCAGCGAGGGATGGATGTGATGCGTGGAGTGACATTAGCTAATATGGGAGATTTGTCTGTGACAACTTTATCCATTAGCAAGTCTCCGGCCTGTGCTGTTGCAAAGCCGATTTAGAGTCATGTGATAGTATCGTTGGGCATCAGCAAGCCTGCAGACTCGTGGAGCGACAGCTGTGCTGATTCAGAGAGATACTCATGAGGTATAAGCATTCTGCTGCTCTGAAGTCTAAAGGGATTATGCCTAAACTTGGTCATGGCTCTTGCGGGCTCGCTATATTTTCGAGAGGGCACGCAATATATCCTCAGATACGCGTCATCTGCGTGGATTGCTTCTCTCTGCAGCATGGGGGGAAGAAGAGCAGCTACTTGAAGCTGGAATCATGCGACGAGGTCAACGTCAAAGAGCTACACTCTTGCCATTCTTGTGATTGAGGTCGCCTTGTTTGTATGCACGGAGGGTTTGAGCTAGTTTGATCTGCCATCCAGAATAGACTAATATAAGGACCTGGCAGTCAAAGTAAGTGTCAGTAGTCATTTAGACTTGGTTAACAACAAATTTGTAGCTCAGTGAATCTCCTAAAGCTTTCCAAGCAAGTATCTTTGAAGCTAGGGACAACAAGGACACAAGATGAAGAACCGTGTGTTAGTATTATGTTGTCTCCAGCAGTGCCACTGGTATGACAGAGTGAGTTTGATGATGGAGACAGTGAGTTTCTGGAAGAAAGCTTGCACCATTCCTGATGCTTATTAATATTTGGAATTGCATGATCCAATTTTCAGAAACTCGCCTAAATAATGTTAAGCACATCTAATCTGTGCTAAGACATGTTGGACATTTTTTTCCCGAAGATCGACTTTAATGCTAACATTCAACCTTGTTCCACTGGCTCGCTGTGCCTCATTTCTGGGATACTTTTCTGCATTTGGGGGGAAAAAAAGGTTTTATTTGCACATGCCTGGCAAGGCTGAAATTAAATTTACTTGGGTAGAGGCTAAGCAACAAAGGGCTATGGATCACAATAAAAGCATATCAAAAGCAAAGAACCCTCTCTGACTGTAAGGGAAATGGGTCAGCTGAATAAACAACACTATTTAAGTCTCTCTCTCACTTTAGTCAAAAGAAAATGTATTCAACAAACACCAAAGTAAATAGCACCATGAAGCATGCTGTAAAAAGGCCCTGGTTTGTCTATTTAATAGTCTTGTTTATTCTGTTTGTTTTTTTAATCTATATAAATTTTTTACAAGCATATAATGAGCCCATGTTTCTGGGACAGACCTACAAGCAGACGCAAAATTCTTGATGAAACAACATGAAGTCTCTCAGAGGACTGTACTGCACAAATTTCATTGCTCAGGGGGTCATACGTTTCTCTTGAAAATTACTTATAGCACTATTACTCAAAAGAACTGTAAGATCAACAATGACAGAATAGCTTGATCTTTATATTGAAATTAATTAGGTATTTATATTGAAATTAGCAATGCACCGTTATATCAGTCATCACATTTATTGTGTTGTATATGGTCTACAGTCAGCTTCTGTGTGTAATATATAATAATTACCTACCCAAATTAATTAAATCTTTAAAATGTAAAGTATATGAAATGCTTTGTTATACGTTAAAACAGTGACAAAATTCAATGCTCTCAGTTCATTTGAATGTAATTTTGTTCCCTAGCTGCACCTCATGCCACTGATAACAAAACACTGTGAGACAACAAAGCTTCCTTTTGTAAAGAACAACTTGCACCTTTATTTAACAAACCTATGTTATAAAAGGCAACTAAGTCATATGAATTTGCATTGTTTTGTTTTAGCATTTGCATTCAAAAGTAAATGTAGCTGTGATCTCACAATAAATAGTCAAAGCAGCAAATTATTGGTGTTTGCCTTTAAGTGTATGGTAAGATCTGTGCATCCCTGGAAATATATTTGACTTTGAGCATGGTTTGAGATCTCTTTTGAAAGATACTATTAGAGGCTACAAGGATTTTATTAGGACAAAAAATCTGAGAAGGAGATTTATTGAAGATTTAGTGGTCATGCATTGTTGTTTCCTGACCTGCAGGATTTTTACATCGAAAACGGTCATAATTCATAACTAAAATGCCATATATTTTTTTAGATCTACTACAGTGTGAAGCTGACTTTAGTTATTGACTTTAATTACCAATGCATAAACAGTAATCCATCTGCAAACATCAGTGGCACATGAACAGCTCTTAAATTAAGCAGGCAAGTATATAAATACATAAGCAAATAAATAGGTAAATAAATACAATAAAAAAAAAAAATAGTACCTGACAAAATTTCTTAAGTGAAAACAGAGGTGTAAAATACAGATTCCAGTAAGTCAAACTTATGCATGGCTTTTTAACATCTGAAATCATCTTCTAAATGGTGGTTTTATTTTAAATGGTGGTGGGGACGTGATAGATGTTCCAGGAGACTGGTGCTGTGATGTCACACTAAATAAAATTCAGTACATTTTCTATCTGCTGACATAACTGGAAAATTAATTTCTGCTTCCAAAGCAAGGACCTCACATTCAGTGACCCCTACTGAATATCGTGTGTGGGGGGCGCACTAAAATTAACGGCTGCTATCCCTCCTCTTTCATCTCAGATGCTTCTTTCTTCCCTCTCTTATTATCTATCTCTCGTGCATGTGTTTCTCTTTTGCTTATGTCACTGCCAGATGGAATTGGTAGATTCCAATCAATGTTCTTCTTTGACTAATTACTCTGACAAAGGTGGTGAGGATCCAGATGAATAGATGCCTGCTGAGCATGCCTGGCAGCACACACGCAGACGCTGTATCAAGAAACATGCCAAATATATCTTCCTAAGCAGCTAGAAATCTGCAGTATAATGATTCTCTATTAAACACTTACCAAGAGATGATCTGGTATGATGGCTTTGGATTTAGGCCACTATTAAGGCCTAATATGCTCACTGCAAAATAATTTTTGTTCTTCGTTTGAGGGTGAAAAGACGCTCCAAATGGCTGAACAATGATATACTGTTTGCATTTATTCCGATGCCACCCACACTGCATACCCCAATGCTGGTATATAGATGAATATATAGAATATTTAAATATGTGCCGTGCGCTATCCTCTTAATAACATAACAAATCCACAACAAACAATGACAGCTGTGACAAAAGAGCAGTTAAGAAAGCATCTGAACACAGAGATGTGGATATGTTTATGCCAGATCTGCATTTCGAAGGATGTTTAGGATAACGAGGGACAAGACGAGACACACCTGACATCAATGAACAATCAACGTGAGGGAAAAACTTGGTCACGGAGCACATGGGGAGGGAAAACACAACAAAGATAGTCCAGGGGCGTGACATTACTCACCCCTCCCGGAAGGAGCGTCCCGCGCCATAACAACAACAGAAGGAGGGATGGGTGGGAACTTGGGAGGAGGCTCAAGAAAGGGACGGACACCCGGGAGGGGGCTGGCAGACAGAGACCAGGGAGGTGATGAAGGAGGGAGGAGCCAGGGAGGAGACAGGAGTGACTTGGAGCAGGCATTGCCAGGTGGGACCCAGGGCACAGCCGAAACATCGACCCACGGTGGAGCCGACGGAGGGAGGAGCCATGGTGGAGGAAGGGCTGACAACTCCAGGGGGCCGACCAATGGCGGCGGAGCAGGTGGCAGAGGAGCCCGAGGTGGAGACGGAGAGCCGATGGGCCAAGGCGACACCGAGGATACAGAGGGCCAAGGCGGAACACATGGCTCAGGCGACCAATATGGAGGCGGAGATCCAGAAGGCCGCAGTGGAGCCATAGCGACAGAGGACCAAGAAGGAGCCGAAGGGAAGGAGGAGCCTGACAGAGCCAGAGGGATGGAGGGATGAGGCGCAGCCGGAGGAGTGGAGTCCCGAGGTGACGGATGGTCAACGACAGACCAAGGCCGAGCCAGAGGACCGAGGGAGCCCGGTGGAGCCAGTGGACTGATTGGCTGGATTCAGAGGCTGGAGGCGGAGACAGGGAATCCTCCAGCCACGGTGACGATGGAGGATGGCAGACCCGCGGAGCTCCCACCATACAGATGGAGGGCTGAGGGTCTCTCTGGCGATGGCTCGCCGGTCGCGGGGAGATGGTGGGCGGGGCTCTGGGTCTGGCTGTATTCTGGATGGGAGATAGACGCTCTCCAGACATCGGATGATAGCTTCTCTCCAGCTTAGTCCGGTGGTCTCTGGGAGCTCGATGGGGCGGTGGTAATTAGCCCCCGATCCAGAACAGTGAGTTCAGCGCAGTCGTCAAACGTCGTTAAAACGGTGAGCTGGCTGAACTCAACCGCATACTCCAACAGGGAAAGGTCCTTGCGGGCTAGGGCGGTTAACTTGGCAGCGAGGGGATCCATGGGGAACACGGGGAAAACAGAAAACAAACACTGTAAAAAACACAGAAAACAAACGAAGGGGAAGATGCAAATAAACTATTTTGAAGGTCGGTCACACTATGCTGTCGAAAGGAACGATGGAGACACGAAGTGGCATTAACGGTCTTTAATCATAGAAACACTGAGGACAATCCACATCAGGAACTGGAGCAAACACACGTAGACAACAAAGTAGACCCGACAAACACAGACTGAACAGACTGGGGCTAAATACACAGGACAACGAGGGATAAGACGAGGCACACCTGACATCAATGAACAAACTACGTGAGGGAGAAACTGAGTCACGGAGCACATGGGGAGGGAAAACACAACAAAGATAGTCCAGGGGTGTGACAGTTATATTATAATTACAAAATTATAATTACAACTTAAATTGCAACGAGTAGCTCTCCAGTGTGTTCTTGTTTTAATTGGTGTCTCATGAGAGCCGATGCGAATGCAGCATTAAAGAAGGGGTGTCTGAAGTAACGAAAGGGGTATCTTCACAAAGTATCTTCAGGTACACATTAAATGGCCCACATATTTGTCAGGAGCAAACAAACCTGTCTTTACTACAGATATGGAACTAAAATCTACCAATCAACCTACAGAGGGCAGAGTATTGAATAATATTACTTATTACACGGCTCTGTGGAATGCTTGATTCTGATTGGTCAGTCGCAACATTCCGAGGTATGTTATACCTCGATAACAACCGGTAAAAGCTGATAACAAATAACTGATAACAATAAGCTGAATGTTTTGTACGCTGTAATGGATTATAAGATAACTAACAAACTGGTAAGATTTTAAGACATTTATGTCTTAAATCAATATATTTTATCGCCATAATTATTTATGTGGTGAAATGTTTTGTAATAAGTGTATGACTGCACTGTATCCCTTAAATGTCCGTCTAGTTTGAACTTGTCGCTTGCATGCAACTGCTGTCTTCACGGAAGCTTTGCATTCAAATATTTCAACTCAAATCAATATTTTCAGTCTAATTATTTACTTATGTGGCAAGTAGCCGTGTAATAACCTCTGCTTCGCATCGGGGTCCTGATCACCCTGTCGGGGGTTATTCTGTGATAACAATGGGCTTGATGTACATTATCCCAGACTTACTAAAGGAAAATTGCCTAGGCCAACATATTTGAAAATTTGCCTCTACATCCATTACATAAACACGCTTTAGAGCACCAAAAGTTTTAGATACACAATTACAGCTAAATACAGACAGGTTACCATGATACCACCACTACTTTACTATAAAACACATATTTTACTAACATAACGCTTATTTTGTCCAGAACAGATGCATAATATTATGGTAAGTTAGAACAGCCAGAACTGCAACCAGTGACAAAACAATAAAGCGAAATAATCAACTAATTACAACCAATTATCTAGCCCTCTAATATGGGGGGAAAATAACAAAAATATTGATATAGTAACCTAATATTAAAGGCAGGGTAGGTGATTTGGTTCAAAAACATTTTTTGTTATGCTGGTTAAAAGTCTCTTCACATCCCGATACCAATCACTAAGTTAAGTGGTCTAAATGTATTTCTATGTATTTATATTGTCTATGGAAGGTGTAGGACTATAAAATGTTCGTCCAATCATATTCCTCGGTCCGAGGGCTACGATAGGCTGTCCTACCTGCCTGTCAACATATGTATTTGCAAACCTCTGCGCACCCTGTTCACGTAGACATGATACGTCATCAGCACGTTCCATTACGCTATTGCAGACCGAGCGAGAATGGAAGGTGTTATTATTGTAATATTATGCACTTTGTACTGTAATGTTTTCTTACCGGTGAATGAGAAATGAGGTAATCTGACAGCGTTGCATTTAACCCTCCACCAACGCTGTCTCTCATCGTGTCTCTGGTCTGCCTGTGTGTGTTCATGTGTTTTGGAGGAGGCATGGCTTTGAAGAGTGATTTGCAGCGAGGGTGGGATCTTATGCTTTCAAAGCTAGCTTGCTATTGCTAGCCTCTCTCAAATCACCTTTCCTACATTTAATGCTAGAAAGCCAATGCAGTTGAGATTATTATTTATCTATTTTTTTTTTTAATCATTAAAATCCCTTTTCACAATCATATTGATTGAGGGGGCAGGACAGCCCGGTTGAGGGAGTGACGCCCAATCACACCCCTCTGTGGCTCTGGCCCTGTGTCTCAAACCAAAGGGCTGAACAAAATATTATTTGGCCAACACCAAATGAACCTCACAATTGCAAGATTTTGTTCGAAATGACATCACACCAGTTCGTTCTTCTGTTTTGCTTGAAGTATATCAGACCCTTTATGAACACACACTTGAGACACACTTGGAATGGGTGGAGAAAGATGTATGTCATGGCAGGGGTAATTTTTTATGATTTAATGCTGTACTTAATTTTTAGAAGACCACTATCTCTGGCTCTTAATTGCAAGCTCAAAATCCCTTTTTGGCCAAAATCTCTGTCTGTACGTACCTTCACAATTCTGACATGTACGAGTGAGCTAATGAGCAGTGAAAACTAACTGGCATCACTACAACGCAATCTAGGCTAAACACGTCTCGGAATCCCTCAGGTTCTTCCAGTGTGAGTTTCTTTCCAGGTTTATTGAGTCACACTTGTAACCAAGCCCGCTCCACCACCGAAAATCCAATTCATGGCAGTTTGTGTCAGCGATTTACAGCCAGCTACGGTTGGCACCAATGACATTTTGCAGATCGTAAAAGCCCTTGCACAGTAATACAACCTTATTAATGAATGTATTAGCTGCAATGCATCCCTAGAGCCTGCAACATGGGGAACAGAGAAAAGGTAGAGAGTGCGGCTAGGTGGGGATGAGTCATCCTACCTGGTTTGCAAGCTGGGGTCGAAAAGCATGAGGAAGATCCACACGCAGGGGATGCATGCTGCGTGCTTGCGGAGAATGCCAGCCATATCACTCTGAGTTCTGAAAGCCTGCAGAAAGAAGAGGGAAAGGAGGGTGAGAACAAGCAAAATAGTGAAGTGGAGAACTTTAAGAATATGGCATACAGGCTCTGTTTCTTGTGCTAATTCTGAGGGTCAAATATGAATGGTGCTACTCTGCTGCCTGCCATTGATGTGGACAGGTAATCTGTCGATTTGAAAATGAAATATCAATATAAATGTGCATAGGAATGAATGGTACCAATTATTAGCAATTCAGTACAAATACTGATAATTTTAGTAAAGCTTGCAAGTGCATACACAACGAATATAAGACATCTACATAAGCCATCTTCAGCATTTAATAATCGGTTCCTTCATGAGCTGGAATTTAAATTGACCGTGCCCCACAGGAAGTTGAAATGGAAGATAAATTAAATTGCAGGAAGTAGAATTTAATTGATTATAGTTCAGAGAAATTTAACAGGTAAGAGTATTTTGAGAACCTTGTTCCATAAAATGAAAGTTAACCTAATAACAGATTAAAAAGAATATAAATTAAGTACCAATTTCTACAGTGTGGCATTTCTAATAGATTCTTTTGTCTGTCTGTCTGTCTGTCTGTCTGTAAGGCCTATAAAACTTGTAGCACAGGCACTGTCAAGCAATCATTCCAAGTCTGAAAATGTTTATTTTCTAGGTAAAAATTCTGCATTTGTACAGTGTGGCATTTCTAACAGATTCTTTTGTCTGTCTGTAAGGCCTAAAAAACATTGTAGCACAGGCACTGTCAAGCCATCATTCTATGTCTGAAAACGTTTCTTTTCTAGGTAAAAATTCTGTATACTGTCTGGCGTCTTCAAATTCAAATTCAGAAACTACATTTGAATCGCTAAAACATTCCTGAAATATAAGGTATTTATAGCATAAGAAGGCATTTTTAAGTTAAAATATTGATTTAATAATTGGACAAACTATAATTACAATACAGAATATAAAAATAGTACATAAAAATTAGTTAATATTTTGCATATATATATATATATATATATATA
>NW_015544144.1:393666-394215 GCF_001515605.1 Sinocyclocheilus anshuiensis
ATATATATATATGAAGAGTTTGGTTCCAAAACGCAATAAACGCCATTTTGAAAAATATGAAGTTTCCGCCAAAATCAGTATTGTATCTGGTCGGTATTGAAAAGTCAATTTCAAACCACGACAAAAGCCAGTCTCCCTTCTCTGCAGAATGCGATACATCCGCTCAACACATCACAGCGCACCATTCCACGCATTGTAGACAGTAATGGTGGCGCTTTGAATACACCCGGCATCCTAGCTTTCCTCATCTACTTTGTACTTTGTGATCAACAAACAAACAAAAAAATTAGGGCTGCACGATAAATCATATGTGATTATCATACGCATCTCGTCAGTAAAGTCGGTTCTGTGATTAGTAGTAAATCTCCATCACATGCTTTCAGATGGAGCGCCATTTAGCCGTAGATCACTGACAAGCTACGCAAAATCGCATTCATTATCGCAGATGAATCGCCTTCGATTATGAACACGATATTGCATAGCTTGTCAGTGAACTACGGCTCTGTGTAGTAAATGCTGCTCCATCTGAAAGCACGTGATGGAGATTTA
>NW_015544144.1:394225-395621 GCF_001515605.1 Sinocyclocheilus anshuiensis
GTAAAGCCGGTTCTGTGATCAGTAGTAAATCTCCATCACGGCATTTAATACAAAGACCCGTAGATCACTGACAAGCTACGCAATATCGTGTTCATAATCACAGATGAATCGCATTCGATTATGAACGCGATATTGCGTAGCTCGTCAGTGTAAGTGTTTTAATTAATGGCATTAATGTTTTTGTTTTTTTAAATACAGCGTATAGCACTAGTCAACTAAATGTATGTAACATGGCAAAGATGAATGTAAGGTAAATGTAATTTTGGAATTTCTGTGGTCTAATGTGATATTGTTGTTCATGTTCTTGTTCATGATGAAATTTTATTTTATTGCTGTAATTAATTTATAGCATTAATAAGATGACCTGTTGAATTCTTTTTGGGAGAAATAACTGATTGAATGTATTTTCAATATGAAAAATAAATTTCATATTTTTGGGAGCGATGACTGATTGAATGTATTTTTAGTCCAGTGCCAATGATTAGTATTGACCAAGTTCAGAGGCCGTCATATGTGGATTAACCATGTTGTGTATTTTCAACAGTTTCAATATGAAAAATAACTTTTATATTGATTCAATTGATCTATTGCATTTTGAAAAAAAAAAAAAAGTAGTGTCATGTAGTGTTGTCAAAAGACCCGGTATTTCGGTACCAAGTCGGTACTAAAAAAATTAAAACGTTACGGTACCAGGTTTTTTTAAGCACCGGTGGTACCGAGTACCCGGTCAACCCGGTTCTTGATGCGCTATCAGAAAGCTATCCTCTTCCAGTGTTGCCAAGTCCGCGGTTTTCCCGCGGAATTGGGCTGCTTTAACACTGTTGCCGCGGGTTGTTTTTCATGTCCGCGGGTTGAAAAAAGACCCCATTAACGTGATATTTAGCCCCTGGAATGCACATTTTATCAGGGGAACCCTGCCAAAACATGCGTATTTTATCCTCGGAACGCGCTTTTTAATGGGGGACCCCCTCGAAACGCGATTGGGCGGGTTTTGTTGTGAAAACCTGGCAACCACTTCATAAAAGCAGTGAGGAGGAAACGCATCAAACTAACAAAACACCCCGATCAAGTTCAAGCAGGTAAGTTTCAATTACATTTGTAATATGTAGAGCTTCTGTTATGAATATTATTCCATATAGTTATTCATTAGCATAAGCGCGGCTAACGCTAATATAATGAGCATTAGAATGAATTTTGTTCATTTTGTTCAAAATGATTTCTTTGTATGATTTCTTTATTTAATGCTCCTATAACTTTTATTACTGTAAAAAACAGGAGGACATAATGGTATTTACTATTTACTAGCTTTTAAATGAACTGTGTAACCAAAATATGCGTGTTAGAGAATGTACAAATGTATGTTAACAGTGTTTGTCATATCAGTCCGTCAGAAAAA
>NW_015544144.1:395641-395819 GCF_001515605.1 Sinocyclocheilus anshuiensis
AATTCTTGGCTGAATATCTCTAGCAGGTTTTAAAAGCCCTTTAAAATTAAATATGAACACAGTTTGGATTAAATAAACGTAATAAAAGTACTTATCTCCTGTATAGACTTTACTGAACAATGACTTAATGTTTTCTAACGTGAATTAGATCAATTAGATCTTTACAGTGAGTGAACAA
>NW_015544144.1:397068-404680 GCF_001515605.1 Sinocyclocheilus anshuiensis
TAACATGCCCTTAAAACCATGATTAAAATAAGAAGTGTGAACCATTACATTTAAAACTTTCATGAACTGGTAACCTCACTATATTCAAATATAGAACACTATTTATTTGTTTATTTCATTAAAACCAATGTATTGCATTGTGTTTCAATCTATGTCACTTTATTGGATACTGTACATCAGTGTATGAGAATATAACCTGTTTGTGACAAGTGTTTGCTGGAACCTACTGTGGAGAGCAGTACTGCAAGGATTTGATTAAACTGTCTGGAGATTCTTTGCTCTGATAGCCAGCCAAATGGCAGCCTGCAGTCACAATTCCTCTGTTAACTTCTGCAGAAGTTTTTTTTATGGATATGTATCTGTATCTACAGCTGCTAGGGGCAAACATGCCTCTGATAGGAGTGTTTTCACTTGTAAAATAAAAAAAGAGGGAGATTAATATGAACATTTATATGCAAGCTGCATTAGAGTTCCATTAAGTGCATAGAGAATTAGGAGTGGACTTCAATCAAATTGCAAAGAACCCAAAACAAAACTGCAATCCCTTTGCAAAGCAGCACTTGAACTCAACAAACACAAAGTAATTTCTTTAACAAAAGCTATTGCATTCAGAGTAGGCTGTATTTTTTGCTGTTATATTTGCAAAGCAATTATTGCTATGTTCCTAGTGGCAATTCCTGTGTATATGCTGAATACATTTCAAAGGATTAATGAAACTCTCACACACATGCACAGCCTTGCATACTTTGATTTGAGTAAAAAGAAAGAGCTGAATTGAAGTCCCAGCACCTTTGACTGATCCACGATCAACAACGAGGAGAAATGGGATATTGCCCACGCCGGCATCCCACATTGGCCTGCTGCTGTGGCTTATCTTAAATTAAAAGGTGAAAAAACATTAAGTTCCAAGGTGCTTGTAGGCTTTGCAGCAGTGCTACCCTTGATTTTATAGTCTGCTGTCAGACATGCACAGTAGAACAGTAGAAGCACAAGGGTAGGATGCAAATAAGTCCTTTATCTACCCTATTGATCTGGCTTTTGTTTCCCAAAGCTGTGACACCTTTACACATGATGTTCCATCTACAGCACTAGTACAATGCAGAAATAGTTCATTTAAAAACTCTACTGTATATTCCATTATTTCCAACCCCTGTTCCTGGTGGCATATCTACATATATATTTTGAATGTCTCCTTTACCAATCCTGACCCATCCATTTCAGATCTTGAAATAGGTCTCCTACAAAATATCTGATGAAATGAATCAATGTTTGATTAGGAAGGCTTTGATACAGAACGTATACTGTTGTCCTGTGCCCCATTCCACCACTATACTCTTTTTGAGAAGAAAAAAATTAGATACTTATGAACGTGTAGCAGAAGAGTAGGCAAGCTTTGGGACACACTACCATAAAAATGCGCTCTGTTGCATTTTGTCACTGTAAACCGGCCTGTCAATCATCCTGTCACAGTTAACATCCTCATATACACATTACATATTTTATTTAATAAATTGAAAACACTAAAATAGGTCATGTCATTTCCTGTCATTTTGGAGAGAAAACCAGTAGCACACTGCTTTGCCAGTCATTGGTCTTTCATACTGAAAGATCTGCTCATGTTTTTTGCATAATGATACATTTAAAATTGTCCATGTCCTATTCGTATCCTTATAAAAGTTCACAATGTTGTTGCAGATGAAATATAACTCAGATAACATTAAATAAATATTTAGTTAGATATTGATTATTAATAATTCAACCCCTTTGAGGGCATCTCTACTTAACTGTTGCTCTCATGAACATCCAGCATATTTATAGTTCGTTTTATTTGTGTTTGTAGTTCCGAACCGAATCTTTCTCCATAGCGGATTGGGTTGTGGACAATATCAGTCATGCTATGCAAGTGTGCACGGCTCCATCCTGACTGTGACCGTCAAATCTTGCACTCATTAAAAATTCAAAATTTGCCACCTCAAGAAATGTTCTGACAAAGGTTTCACATTTGCTCGCTTTGTCCCTGATTGTCGCATGCCTTGTTTGGGGTGATGTATACATTTGAATTAAGGATGTCACGATGAGGAAATTTTCACAACAGTATTTAAACACCGGGGGGCAGGGCTTTGGGTGCTCCCCCTCAGTAAAAATTGCGTTCTGGGCCTCCTCTCCCTTGTTGGGCCCTTGGAATCGTCCTAAAATCCCCCCCCTCCATTTTCGGCGCCCCTGCAGCCAAACACCGGGTAATTCTGGTAACACTGGCTACTGCAGCAAGCCTAATTTGAACGAGATATGTGCACTTCCACAGAGTGATCAGGATAATATTTTCAGTGATTAACAGCCTAAATGTTATTCTGTAGCTAGGGCTGTGCAAAAAAATCGAATGCGATTTTCATGTGCATCTCGTCAGTAAAGCCGCTTTTGTGATTAGTAGTAAATCTCCAGCACGTGCTTTCAGATGGAGCGGCATTTACTACACAGATGAGATGCGCATGAAAATCGCATTCGATTTTTTGCACAGCCCTATCTGTAGCCTACATCAAACCAAATTTTAGTATATAGCCAGAGAGCACTTTAAATGTAACACATAGTCATTTAGAGTACTTTGACTTTTTTGGGGATTAAATTATTGAAATTACACTCGATTGTCTATTACATTTTGTACTGTGTATATATATACAGTATATATTAGTCATGGGCCGATTACCGGTTTCAAAGTATACCGCGATTTGAAACATTTTCCGTTATACCGTTCCTGCGGTATGCGCTGTTTTTCATGTCTCCTCAAAGACTGAAAGTGTAGGAATCCCTCAGGTTAAGTGCAGTATAGAGAGTAACACGATTCCTCCCCCTCCTGTTGGTGCGGGTATGAGGGTAAGTAAATGATGACATTATGATTTTCATTTTTGTGTGGACTTTTCTTATAAATTGCAAACTTACTTCCTGTCATGGGTCTTCTAAAGAAATCCACAATTCCATAGCTGCCATGCTTTGTGACACCACTGACAAAGTCAGTAAAAAACATTCCTTTGCCAAAGACTGGCTGATGCAGCTACTCACAAGTCTGGAAAAAACAAGCAGTCAAAATAAAGTTATGTGTAGCTGCTGAGAACTGTCAAAGCATCAGCGAAAGGTCAAAAGACCTTGACCAACTTAATGAACATGCCAAGCTGTGTCAGTAATTCTGTGCTGTTAGTTTGCCTGTCCATCACTGTCCTCCAAAGACTCATACTAGGCCTGGGTGATAAAACGGTAGCGATATTTATTGACGGTACACCTTCTTCGATAACGATATACAAAATGTTCGATATAGTGCATGATATAGGCATGTGCTATGAGTGACACAGACACGAACACATGCTGAATTGAGTGCTGTGCCTGCCTGTGATGAGGAGATGAATATTAGTCGAATTTAAAATAAACATTTGCATTTGAATGTTAGGAGTGCGTCAGGGAGCGTCATCAGTGGAGCACGAGATGCGGTGATAATGATGTATGTGACGTTGCATTTTAATATTTTGTTAGTCTAGCCGTAGTCTCGCTTAGTCAGACCTTCAGACTGACGGCTGAAGGTCTGGAATCCTTGGCAGCTTTCATTGGCCAAGGCCGTTTATTGACCGACATGTCAAACAACCAATCACAGTTCGTTTCGTTCAGCGTCACGTTTCAGGGCGTGGAAATGTAACCACAATAACAGTGTGTAAAACTCTCAGAGGTATTTTAAAGATTCTATGCCGCAAACTTTAAATATTTCACATACTTTTGAAAATCCAGCGTTTAGTTGATCAGAAGCACTCATTGTCACAGTTGTAAACACAACGGCTTTCTTCCTTCATGAGGGGGTTTGGCGTCATGGCATCTTTGTTTTCAGGCAGAACGTTAAAGAACGCGACACACACGTCTCCCGGAAATCCTGTATAATTCAACCAATCCGATGACGACTTCGAAACTCCTGAAGTGTTTCCACTTTTGTGTGCCGTATGCATCAGACGTTCAGCCAACGTTCCATGGGCGTGACGTCTGCGGCTGAGACTAGTCTAGCCCACGAGATGCACCACTGCTGTGTTATGCATTCAAAATATTAGAGAAATATAGAAGCTCAATGCGGAGAAGATCTTGATTAGGTGAAAACCGAAACCAAGCCATTCACACAGAACACATATTCAGCGCATTTTTAGATCTTGCATACTTTGATTTGAGTAAAAAGAAAGAGCTGAATTGAAGTCCCAGCACCTTTGACTGATCCACGATCAACAACGAGGAGAAATGGGATATTGCCCACGCCGGCATCCCACATTGGCCTGCTGCTGTGGCTTATCTTAAATTAAAAGGTGAAAAAACATTAAGTTCCAAGGTGCTTGTAGGCTTTGCAGCAGTGCTACCCTTGATTTTATAGTCTGCTGTCAGACATGCACAGTAGAACAGTAGAAGCACAAGGGTAGGATGCAAATAAGTCCTTTATCTACCCTATTGATCTGGCTTTTGTTTCCCAAAGCTGTGACACCTTTACACATGATGTTCCATCTACAGCACTAGTACAATGCAGAAATAGTTCATTTAAAAACTCTACTGTATATTCCATTATTTCCAACCCCTGTTCCTGGTGGCATATCTACATATATATTTTGAATGTCTCCTTTACCAATCCTGACCCATCCATTTCAGATCTTGAAATAGGTCTCCTACAAAATATCTGATGAAATGAATCAATGTTTGATTAGGAAGGCTTTGATACAGAACGTATACTGTTGTCCTGTGCCCCATTCCACCACTATACTCTTTTTGAGAAGAAAAAAATTAGATACTTATGAACGTGTAGCAGAAGAGTAGGCAAGCTTTGGGACACACTACCATAAAAATGCGCTCTGTTGCATTTTGTCACTGTAAACCGGCCTGTCAATCATCCTGTCACAGTTAACATCCTCATATACACATTACATATTTTATTTAATAAATTGAAAACACTAAAATAGGTCATGTCATTTCCTGTCATTTTGGAGAGAAAACCAGTAGCACACTGCTTTGCCAGTCATTGGTCTTTCATACTGAAAGATCTGCTCATGTTTTTTGCATAATGATACATTTAAAATTGTCCATGTCCTATTCGTATCCTTATAAAAGTTCACAATGTTGTTGCAGATGAAATATAACTCAGATAACATTAAATAAATATTTAGTTAGATATTGATTATTAATAATTCAACCCCTTTGAGGGCATCTCTACTTAACTGTTGCTCTCATGAACATCCAGCATATTTATAGTTCGTTTTATTTGTGTTTGTAGTTCCGAACCGAATCTTTCTCCATAGCGGATTGGGTTGTGGACAATATCAGTCATGCTATGCAAGTGTGCACGGCTCCATCCTGACTGTGACCGTCAAATCTTGCACTCATTAAAAATTCAAAATTTGCCACCTCAAGAAATGTTCTGACAAAGGTTTCACATTTGCTCGCTTTGTCCCTGATTGTCGCATGCCTTGTTTGGGGTGATGTATACATTTGAATTAAGGATGTCACGATGAGGAAATTTTCACAACAGTATTTAAACACCGGGGGGCAGGGCTTTGGGTGCTCCCCCTCAGTAAAAATTGCGTTCTGGGCCTCCTCTCCCTTGTTGGGCCCTTGGAATCGTCCTAAAATCCCCCCCCTCCATTTTCGGCGCCCCTGCAGCCAAACACCGGGTAATTCTGGTAACACTGGCTACTGCAGCAAGCCTAATTTGAACGAGATATGTGCACTTCCACAGAGTGATCAGGATAATATTTTCAGTGATTAACAGCCTAAATGTTATTCTGTAGCTAGGGCTGTGCAAAAAAATCGAATGCGATTTTCATGTGCATCTCGTCAGTAAAGCCGCTTTTGTGATTAGTAGTAAATCTCCAGCACGTGCTTTCAGATGGAGCGGCATTTACTACACAGATGAGATGCGCATGAAAATCGCATTCGATTTTTTGCACAGCCCTATCTGTAGCCTACATCAAACCAAATTTTAGTATATAGCCAGAGAGCACTTTAAATGTAACACATAGTCATTTAGAGTACTTTGACTTTTTTGGGGATTAAATTATTGAAATTACACTCGATTGTCTATTACATTTTGTACTGTGTATATATATACAGTATATATTAGTCATGGGCCGATTACCGGTTTCAAAGTATACCGCGATTTGAAACATTTTCCGTTATACCGTTCCTGCGGTATGCGCTGTTTTTCATGTCTCCTCAAAGACTGAAAGTGTAGGAATCCCTCAGGTTAAGTGCAGTATAGAGAGTAACACGATTCCTCCCCCTCCTGTTGGTGCGGGTATGAGGGTAAGTAAATGATGACATTATGATTTTCATTTTTGTGTGGACTTTTCTTATAAATTGCAAACTTACTTCCTGTCATGGGTCTTCTAAAGAAATCCACAATTCCATAGCTGCCATGCTTTGTGACACCACTGACAAAGTCAGTAAAAAACATTCCTTTGCCAAAGACTGGCTGATGCAGCTACTCACAAGTCTGGAAAAAACAAGCAGTCAAAATAAAGTTATGTGTAGCTGCTGAGAACTGTCAAAGCATCAGCGAAAGGTCAAAAGACCTTGACCAACTTAATGAACATGCCAAGCTGTGTCAGTAATTCTGTGCTGTTAGTTTGCCTGTCCATCACTGTCCTCCAAAGACTCATACTAGGCCTGGGTGATAAAACGGTAGCGATATTTATTGACGGTACACCTTCTTCGATAACGATATACAAAATGTTCGATATAGTGCATGATATAGGCATGTGCTATGAGTGACACAGACACGAACACATGCTGAATTGAGTGCTGTGCCTGCCTGTGATGAGGAGATGAATATTAGTCGAATTTAAAATAAACATTTGCATTTGAATGTTAGGAGTGCGTCAGGGAGCGTCATCAGTGGAGCACGAGATGCGGTGATAATGATGTATGTGACGTTGCATTTTAATATTTTGTTAGTCTAGCCGTAGTCTCGCTTAGTCAGACCTTCAGACTGACGGCTGAAGGTCTGGAATCCTTGGCAGCTTTCATTGGCCAAGGCCGTTTATTGACCGACATGTCAAACAACCAATCACAGTTCGTTTCGTTCAGCGTCACGTTTCAGGGCGTGGAAATGTAACCACAATAACAGTGTGTAAAACTCTCAGAGGTATTTTAAAGATTCTATGCCGCAAACTTTAAATATTTCACATACTTTTGAAAATCCAGCGTTTAGTTGATCAGAAGCACTCATTGTCACAGTTGTAAACACAACGGCTTTCTTCCTTCATGAGGGGGTTTGGCGTCATGGCATCTTTGTTTTCAGGCAGAACGTTAAAGAACGCGACACACACGTCTCCCGGAAATCCTGTATAATTCAACCAATCCGATGACGACTTCGAAACTCCTGAAGTGTTTCCACTTTTGTGTGCCGTATGCATCAGACGTTCAGCCAACGTTCCATGGGCGTGACGTCTGCGGCTGAGACTAGTCTAGCCCACGAGATGCACCACTGCTGTGTTATGCATTCAAAATATTAGAGAAATATAGAAGCTCAATGCGGAGAAGATCTTGATTAGGTGAAAACCAAAACCAAGCCATTCACACAGAACACATATTCAGCGCATTTTTAGAT
>NW_015544144.1:405069-407690 GCF_001515605.1 Sinocyclocheilus anshuiensis
CTGCTGTGTTATGCATTCAAAATATTAGAGAAATATAGAAGCTCAATGCGGAGAAGATCTTGATTAGGTGAAAACCGAAACCAAGCCATTCACACAGATGCATGTTCCGCACATTTTTTAGATGGACAAATATGACTGCTGCACTCGCGTCTCACACAAGATGTAGCCATGCAAAGTTAAACTAGTTAAAACTTTTAGAAAACACGTCACGAATTTGTGGAGGTTTATTCCTTTTCACTGCATCTCTTATGTTTTTAAATGCAATCTGCGTGATGGGCAATTCGGTTCTTTGTATTAAGCAATGCATAAATACATGTTGCTGTTTTGTTCATAATTGTTTATGCAATTTACAAAATTATATTTGATTTATATTAATTTAATATAATTTAGTTAATTTAGACGTAATGCACAGTTTTTTTATAGACAGTTATTACCTTGCGTTGACAATTTAAATGTGCTGCATTATTTTGCTCATTTCGCCCTCCTGTGGCCTCGGGAGACAAGCCAAAAGTTTCCTTAAGACCTATTTAATCTGCATATAAAACATTAGAAATGAGATATTTGTTTAATTTTTATTGTGTTTGACTGTTAAAACAAACAAAAAAAGTTTGTTGTTTGTCTCAATAAATTGGGTTAATTTAATTTAATTAAAAATACAGTGGTTAAATGAAAACATTTTTTTTAAACATTTGTTTTGAAAAAGGTTATAACAAATGTCAATAATTATCGATACTGAACGATATGAAACATTATACCGTTGATACATTTTTTAGCTATATCGCCCAGCCCTACTATAACCCACTCATGCACACTTCCTGCAGTCACCTCCTCCACTCTACCTAACAAAAAATCAACACCATTAAATACACATGGCCTCAGGAGCATTGCTAGCATGGTGGATATTGAATAATTTAAAAGCAGTTAATCTAAATGGGAAATTCTAAAGGCTGCTGTTCTAATAACATAATCAACAATGCTGTGTTAGTGTCTGCGTGCTTATTACATTGTCTCAAAAATAATTAAAACAGCTGCATTAAAACAAATTCACAGTGATTTAAAATCTCAAAACTAATTTACTAAATGGTGCAGAGTCTGGAACGTTCAGTAGTTTTGTTTGTTTGTTTTCATGAACGAACCTTGCAGCTTAATTTGATCCCAGTAGGTTCTCTGTGAAATGACATTGCAGAAACCTGAACCACTGAGTTGGCAATTCAGTATTATGATATATCATGCAACGTGAAAGTATCCTAAACAAAACAAAACAAGGCTGAAAGCTTATTTTTTTCTGTTTTTACAAACAAGTAAATGTGTTATACTTTTAGTCATTTTTAATTTGAATTACCTTGACTTTTGAGACTTTTCTTTAGCATTTTTCTTATATTATTTCTGAACATGTATGTTCAAGACACATTTTTACAATATGTGCCTTCATATTTCATGCATCTTTTATGCAAAGTTTTTTTAAAGTGATTTGTTTTATATTTACACCATGTTGGCAACTTCATATGTCATGCACTTGCAATAGAACTTTCTTTAACTAGATGGTTAATAAATAAAATATTACTTGAATCATGCTGTCACGAATCCTGCCCATGCACTTACGTTCATTCACCACCAAAGATCACCTGCTCATTACTATGGACTCTTGCACCACACTAACTGTTGCACTTCACCCTGGACTACATTTCCCATCATCCATTGCACTGATTACACCAACAGCTGTAACCAATCAAACACACTCTACATAAGCCATGGACTTCCTCTTTCTCACTGCTGAGTATTGTTAGCATTATCGCTGTCTTCGCACAGCTACACTACGGAGCCTGTTCGTTAGCAATTGTTTATTTTCCAAGTCCTAGTCTGTCTAGTTTTGCCTTGCCTGTTTTCCGGTCCTTTGATTCTCGCCTGTGTATATTGGATTACCCGTTTGCCTGACCCTGCCTTGGATACTGTTTGCCCCAGCCTGGACTATTGCTCGTGTTTACAGATTACCCCTTTTGTCAAGCCCTCTGGATTACGTTCGCCGATCGATGACCCACGCCTGCCCTAGGAATACTCTTTGTCTTGCCTCATTCATGACTGTTTGCTGATTATTGACCCATGCCTGTTTGTGACCACGCCTTTGAATATAGCTCTGCATATGGATCTGCACGCTTCCTCTGTTCCTTCCGTAACACATGCTGTAGTTACATTTTTAAGTAGACTAATTAAATGTTAAAAAAAAATAAAATACATTTTTATTTTTTGCCATATCACCCAGCCCTAATATATACCATGTCTTATGACAACCCTAGAGCAGTCTGAACTGAAAAAAAAGTGGTTTAACTGAATGCTATAATATCATGCTACTTTATAAAAAAGCCTGATCAGCATCATTTTTTTATTTATTCATTTATGTCATGTTATTATTAATGAGCCACCATTACAACTAATTCTGCATCATTAGTAGAGATGCTATGTGAGTAATAAAGCTGTGGGATGCCTGCCTTTCTAGAGCCAGAAATAACATTTCCATGGTCGGTAATGACAGACTATATTGCTACCCTTAATGTCATGTCTTCCTCCACATTCATGGTTAACAAGGTCTCTAGCTTATATGCTGGTCATTACATTAAATATTT
>NW_015544144.1:408909-411747 GCF_001515605.1 Sinocyclocheilus anshuiensis
ACACACACACACACACACACACACACACACACACACATAGTCTGGTGTGTGCCTGGCTAATTGAAGACCATTAAATACACATGGCCTCAGGAGCATTGCTAGCATGGTGGATATTGAATAATTTAAAAGCAGTTAATCTAAATGGGAAATTCTAAAGGCTGCTGTTCTAATAACATAATCAACAATGCTGTGTTAGTGTCTGCGTGCTTATTACATTGTCTCAAAAATAATTAAAACAGCTGCATTAAAACAAATTCACAGTGATTTAAAATCTCAAAACTAATTTACTAAATGGTGCAGAGTCTGGAACGTTCAGTAGTTTTGTTTGTTTGTTTTCATGAACGAACCTTGCAGCTTAATTTGATCCCAGTAGGTTCTCTGTGAAATGACATTGCAGAAACCTGAACCACTGAGTTGGCAATTCAGTATTATGATATATCATGCAACGTGAAAGTATCCTAAACAAAACAAAACAAGGCTGAAAGCTTATTTTTTTCTGTTTTTACAAACAAGTAAATGTGTTATACTTTTAGTCATTTTTAATTTGAATTACCTTGACTTTTGAGACTTTTCTTTAGCATTTTTCTTATATTATTTCTGAACATGTATGTTCAAGACACATTTTTACAATATGTGCCTTCATATTTCATGCATCTTTTATGCAAAGTTTTTTTAAAGTGATTTGTTTTATATTTACACCATGTTGGCAACTTCATATGTCATGCACTTGCAATAGAACTTTCTTTAACTAGATGGTTAATAAATAAAATATTACTTGAATCATGCTGTCACGAATCCTGCCCATGCACTTACGTTCATTCACCACCAAAGATCACCTGCTCATTACTATGGACTCTTGCACCACACTAACTGTTGCACTTCACCCTGGACTACATTTCCCATCATCCATTGCACTGATTACACCAACAGCTGTAACCAATCAAACACACTCTACATAAGCCATGGACTTCCTCTTTCTCACTGCTGAGTATTGTTAGCATTATCGCTGTCTTCGCACAGCTACACTACGGAGCCTGTTCGTTAGCAATTGTTTATTTTCCAAGTCCTAGTCTGTCTAGTTTTGCCTTGCCTGTTTTCCGGTCCTTTGATTCTCGCCTGTGTATATTGGATTACCCGTTTGCCTGTCCCTGCCTTGGATACTCTTTGCCCCAGCCTGGACTATTGCTCGTGTTTACAGATTACCCCTTTTGTCAAGCCCTCCAGATTTTGTTCGCCGATCGATGACCCACGCCTGCCCTAGGAATACTCTCTGTCTTGCCTCATTCATGACTGTTTGCTGATTATTGACCCATGCCTGTTTGTGACCACGCCTTTGAATATAGCTCTGCATATGGATCTGCACGCTTCCTCTGTTCCTTCCGTAACACATGCTGTAGTTACATTTTTAAGTAGACTAATTAAATGTTAAAAAAAAATAAAATACATTTTTATTTTTTGCCATATCACCCAGCCCTAATATATACCATGTCTTATGACAACCCTAGAGCAGTCTGAACTGAAAAAAAAGTGGTTTAACTGAATGCTATAATATCATGCTACTTTATAAAAAAGCCTGATCAGCATCATTTTTTTATTTATTCATTTATGTCATGTTATTATTAATGAGCCACCATTACAACTAATTCTGCATCATTAGTAGAGATGCTATGTGAGTAATAAAGCTGTGGGATGCCTGCCTTTCTAGAGCCAGAAATAACATTTCCATGGTCGGTAATGACAGACTATATTGCTACCCTTAATGTCATGTCTTCCTCCACATTCATGGTTAACAAGGTCTCTAGCTTATATGCTGGTCATTACATTAAATATTTAACTCTTAACAGCCCCAAATGTCAATGCTTAAGCATCACAGGAATGGAATCCTCACAGATTTAATGGAATTCACATAATAACAAAACATTTAGACCTAATATAAGAGTGTATGTACTAATGACTCTGTAGACTGCAGTAAGCATTTGCTGGCCATCATAAACAAATGATTTGTGGTGCCATTTTAGTTTTGCTCTGAATATCTTGCATACATATCTACGAATGCAAAATGAAATTGGGTTATTAAACAGCAAATTTCAGGTTATTAACAGTAATAATTTCTAGGTTGTCATCTGTGGGATCACGTGGATATGGAGGTGTTAACATTTGAAGCTGACATTAGGAATGCAGTCATGTAGCCAGTTGCAATGGTTAGACTGGTCACTATAGTGCTGCTATCCATTCAGTCACTTATTATGCTACATGAGAACATAAAACAATCTATCTATGCTGTACTTGCTTTAGCTGTACACAGTCTGCACTGTAAAATCATTGGGGAAAAGTTGTATCTTTAAATAATCTCCTTTATAGCTCCAGTGCTATGTCTTGGCCAGCCTGGTTTCATGTTTATACGTAGGTATTAATACGTAACATTTACAAGCACAAAACGTACACTTTTGTACGTTTTTATTAATGCTAAAACGTACAATTTAGACGTATTTCAACGTTTAAAACGTACAAATCGCTACGTATTTTTAGCTAAAAAACCTAAAAGCATTTATGTATCTTTTATACCATTAAGATATTCATATCAATGCATTTTTATCATTTTATCAATAAGCGATTTAGATTTTTAGACCCCTTAACCTACCCCCAAACCTAAACTTACCCATTTTATAGCGAATATGTATTTTTATCATTTTATCAATATGTGATTTAGATTTTAGACCCCTTAACCTACACCCAAACCTAAACCTACCCATTTTACAGCGAATATGCATTTTTATCATTTTAATACGCAATTTAGATTTTTAGACCCCTTAACCTACCCCCAAACCTTAACCTACC
>NW_015544144.1:412346-448516 GCF_001515605.1 Sinocyclocheilus anshuiensis
AAACGATTGCAGAAATGTTATTTATTTTAAGGTTTAAAGTGAAGTCTTGTTTAACATTATGTAGGCATATTCTTGGAAACGAGCTGGCAGCAGAAATCACACAACAAAACGAAATGTTATAATTTCATAAGTAAATGAGTAAACTATTTAATAATGCAACTGAAAACAAGCTAATTCATATGACAACTAAAAACTAATAAAATTAATGCCGCCGTTTCTATTCTTGGAAACGAGCTGGCAGCAGAAATCACAAAACAAAACGAAATGTTATAATTTCATAAGTAAATGAGTAAACTATTTAATAATGCAACTGAAAACAAGCTAATTCATATGACAACTAAAAACTAATAAAAATGAATGCCGCGATTTCAATATTCATAAGGATTCATTTTTAGGTGTCGTCAATACGTCAGTTTTGTACGTTTAAATGCTGAAAATACGTCAGTATTTGTACGTTTAGATACTGAAAATATGTCAGTATTGTACGTTTTAGAGCCTGTAAAAACGTACGTAAATGTACGTTTTATAGTACCACATTTTACGTAAAATACATACAAATTATCATGAGATCACGTTGGTCTTGGCCCACCCCAAACACCTTGCAGCTGTTTTTTGAGTGTCCCACCACGAACATGACAGCGCGTCAGTTCCACTAAAAACTTTTGCCATTTTGAGATCCCTGCATTGTTTCATTCCACTGCAATCCATCTGGCTGATTTTGAACACAAGAAAAATGTCTACGAAATCACCCCAAAGCAACACATCTGAGGGTCAGTTAAACCCAAAACCAACCTCAAAACAAACCTCAATTTGTCAGTCTGTTGTGCAGGTAACTCTTCTGTCATTTCGGACATCCCTTGTACACACACAACACTATTAACAAACTGTAACTCAAGCTGGCATTAGTGCTAAGTCACCATTTTGGCACAGCCGACACCTCTGTCAGACTAGCAGCATGGTAGCGGTGTCCTCTCAAATGCCCCGTTACTATTCACACCGACAGGTCCCGGGATCAGGCAGCACACACAGCACTGTCATCTCTGGCATTGCAACTAAAGAGGAGAGAACTGATAACCAGATAACAGTAAGACAGGAGCCACACACACACTCCAGCCAAACAGGTGCAGGCAGCTGACAACAAATAATGAGCCTGTAGGCAACCTTGGTTCTCTTAAGAACTGATTTGTATGCTGGGAGCTGAAGTGGGTTCCAGGATGGACTGCCTATGTTCTTGAGGCAATATGAAGCACTTCAAACCAGTACCTGCCCCTCCTCTGGCAAAACACATTGACAGCCAGAAGTAGTGTGGAGGATGGAGAATTGTAGTGCCATACCAATGATGGGGTAGGCTTTGTTGGCATACTGATTGATAAATGAACATCAACCACCACCGCTGCTGCCCATTAATCATTTGGAGTACTTCAGACATCATATGTCAGAACAGCATATGCATGACCAGGAGGCCAGGAATTAGAGTTCATGAAATGCAGGATTGTATATTTGTGTTTTTTTTTTTTTCTTTCTCTTTCTCTTTTCTTCATAATTTGTTATTTTCCAAGAATGGAAAAATAATCAGTGCTGTAAACAATTGGGATTATAGGTTCTTTTTTTTCATTTCACTGAAATAAGGGATCCATTAATCGTCACTTCTGAAATGCCTGACACGTAAAGAGCAGCTATATAGATAGCATTCAGTGCTGAAAATGTACGGTTTGAGTAGATATTGTTAAGATACTCAATCCTTTGTATGATTTTCTGAACTTATGGCAAAGGCTCTGAGGAAAAACTAAAGATGTGTTTACATAATTTATCCAAATGTTCATCATACAGTGAAGTTTTAAACCTGCAAAAAAATGCAGAGATGTACTGACAATGACACAATGACAACTTATTTTTGGATAAATAACAAAAGTCCATTCACAGAGAACACCCCATAGCATATCTATACAGGTGGAGCTGGGGAAGGTGGAGGGTTCCTGAAGCGAACTGCAACTGCTACAGCAAGCACTAGACAATATTTAAATGTTGAACCGCAAGCTTATTGCCTGTTGATGTGAAAAGAAACCAATCAGCTGTGCCATGTGAATAATGATGTAATTATATCAGATTGAGTTAGAACCTAACAGCCTGCGCCATCTAGAATTTCATGATAACTTTGTATTTTTTCTTTTTTTTTTCTTTTTTTAGAAAGCAGAAAAAGTAGAAGTTAGAAGATGTTTGTTATGGTATTCTGGGTGGTTGCTTACTGGTCAAGTCAAAAGAGCCCACCCCTAAGTCTTAATGATATTATGGTCCCTAAATAAGATTCAGTCACTCCATCAAAATCGCTGGGCCTTTTTTACCAATTTTATCATGTGTCAGGCACTAAATCCAATCATTTAAAAAGTATTAGCACTAACTCTAGAAAGTGCTTTGATATATAATTTTACAGTATTAAACTTTGGCACTGAAGTTTCACACTTAATGTTAGGGTTTTATTAAAATTAATTACCATTAGTGTGAGCAATATTAACAGTGCAATTATGCAAAAGTATGTGGCAATCAGGATCACTAGAGCATGCTGCTATGACTGGTCACACATAGATGATGATGATAATGTTCATCATTACAATTGAGACCAGCGGCAAGTGCAATGCCAGCATGCCTAGTTGGTGAAACCTGTCCTAATGCATTACTGCTTTGTTCTGAAGATAAAATGCTACACTGCACCACTGCCACCTGTGCTTGTCGCTAAGCACTCTTATCTGGTTATATGCTCTGTTACCACACACGTGTCACCCCCCACACACAACACACACCAGTGCTGGTGTTGTATAGGCCGTGGTCCACTGAAAGCACACAGCTAATTTCAGTTGCATATGGGAGATCTCTTAAGATACTAATAATGAGAATTATCAATAGGCAGTCATGGGTGCCTGGAAATCTAGTAGAGGTTATCTAGGTAGCAAATCCTCATTGGGAGAGAAGTGATTACTCTCTGTCAATAAATTATGCTGGGATGAATGGAGATAACTGGATATAGACCACCAATCATGACAGCTTCAAAAGAGTAAATAAAGGCTCTCCCAAAAATGAACATTTTGTTTATTTAAAAAAAAAAAAAAAAAAGGATGATTTGCTAAATGTCCAAGATGCTCTTGTAAATGTGGTTGGCAATTCATGCTGTCAAGCTAATTCATACAATTTGTGTGCTATATTGCTATAGATAATTATGCAATCTATCTCTTGCTTTAAATCTAAAATAGCTCAAAGTTATATGATAGATTTGTGAAGCTATAGGATAGATTTGTGGGGAACAAACTTTATTACTAGGGATGTGCGAGAATAGCTTACTATTCAACCAGACACAATTGCTGCTGCTAGTCGACATTGGAAATAATAGTTGACTAGTCAAAATTTTGTAATTTTAATGTTACTTTTTAAAAGTAAAATATAGTTGATATCTGGAGCGGATAACAGATTCATTTCTTTTCAACTCAGACCTTGCATGCATGCATTTTCTTCATGTCAATCAGTGCCTGCTCAGTAATTTCTGCTTGGAAGACGAGCAAGGTGTGGGAGCATATTTACTGGTTTAAAGGGGGAAACATTGTGAAGGAAAGGGAACTGACTTTCTTCAGAATTTTTTATTTTTTTTTTCATGTTATCTCCATATAATAATAAATTTGTGTTTATAAAAGCAATGCTGTTTTGTTTACAGGGGTAACCATGGTAACTGCTGTATTTTTGTTTGTTCAAAAGCACCACCTAATTTCAGAGAGAGTGAATTTGGTTTTTCATTCAGCCCGTCTGCCGCTTTTGTTGCCATCAGTGTTGTAAATTTTAACAGTTAGATGGAAAATAAGAACAACTCAAATCATAAGAACAGTGTTTTTTTTACTGTCTTCTGAGTGTTTTTCACTTCAAACTAGTTGGTTACAAAATGTCCATTTAAACGACTTTGAAATTAGTTGTTGCACACATTCCTACTTATTACACATGAAATAGAGCACAGAAGTCGTGGGCACTAATGTCATGGTCTTTTTTTAAAGCTTTTGGGTCACAATCCTCTTTAGCTGTATTTAAAGGTGTAAATTAGGCATGTTACCATCAGAACATATTTCTCAAATGGGACAAATTGTAGATCTTTTCACAGTCTTTACATATTGTAGATGATATTTCATATACAGTATTATGTCGTATTAAGGATGCCCTTAGATTATATACTAAAGTGCAACAAAAATAATGAACTTTTGCTGTAACCAACACACCTCAAGTTCATTTTTTTCATCTTTTGTTATTTGAAGAAAACAACACTTTATTGTGGTTTGTTTTTGGTCCCCAGACTGAAAAACATAAGAAGTACCTACTGGAGCTGGACAGTAACAAGGCATCTCCACTGATTGCTGCAGGCAAGAAGGGGAGGGAAGGGATCTCAAATTGTGTTTTCGTTGCATTAGTTCAGAATGGTTCACACTTTATCACTCCATCTCTATACATGAGCACCGTTACTAGCTGATGCTAATGCTGTTTACTCTGAGCACAGTCTTCATCAGGATAACGGGGAATAACACTGGGAAATCCAGTCCTTGTTGTGTGCATTTTGCTAGTGTTTAGGAATAATGATTGTCATTCTAGAAGTCCATTCATGCGAGTCTGAAACAACACCATGAACAGCTGAGTTTCTTGTAGAATGTGTGTCTATGCTCTGATGACATGCCACAGCTTTTACAGCCACATTTTTATTGTGTTTACACATGCAGCTCTCTTTTTGCATCAAACAAGAGACCATTCTTACAATCTTGATATGTTTATGTGAAATATGAACAAAGAATGCTGGGATAAGGCTCCAGCATTCCTGCAACTCTACATAGGTATGTAGGAATGGATGAACACTGAAACAATGTCTTCTTATGCCCTACCAGAAACGAGTGTTTTTCACAATACCAAAATTTCAGTAGTCGTTACAAGTACCAGTAAAATTCCACAGTTATCGGTACCAATTCAGTACTATAGCAAAAACTATCGTAACCATTTAAAAAAAAAAAAATACAAATATTAAACAAAGAATATTATATCATTATTAATGCTATTCAGTTAATAATACATTATAAAACATTTGCATATAGACTTTAAAATATTGTTTTAATATGGTTATCACTCCCAAAAATTTGCACAAATGTATTCCAATTATGAATGGGTTATATACAGAAAGCAAGCGAAGAACATTCCGTTTATAATCAATGAAGTTCACCCACAGCGCAAGCTCACCAAGTGAAATCTCCCATTATAATAATAAAAAAGTGTCTATGGCACATTGAATCTCTTAATTCATATTTATACTTTGTTGGTTATAGAGAAATTATTCCAGAGCTTGCAGAGCTCAAACTGAACAAGCTCTGGTGTATTGAGTGGATTCTGACTTAAAGGTTTCTGATTGGCCATTGCGTTCATGCGCTCATCAAACATGTTTGTGATTGGCTACAATGCTCAACACCGGAAAAACACTTTGTTAATAGAAACCGCTGACGCTCTTCACAGAGTGCTCACACAAATATGCACAGGAGTATCTGAAAGCAGCTGCCTATCAGCGGGTACCGAGCCACTTGGCCTTGGCGTCAGTATTGTTGTGTTTTTAAAAAATAAGTATCAACTTGGAACGGAATTATCCATACTTCTGAAAACACTACCAGAAATAGTGTCTTACCTAGTATGATAAAGCACAACACTCATTTAACATGTCTCTCAACACTGATAATCTTCTCTTATGGCGTATCATTAGGTACACCTCAAAACTTAATAAAACCTTTGCACCATACATCATGTCGAGGTTTCAAGCAAGGGTTCCTGAGAGCATAGAGTGCTCTGGCAAGGAACCAAAAAAAAAATCACATGCACATTTGCTCATTAAAATTAATTATGGCACACCATTAAAGTACTGCAACATTTTAAATGATCAGGGGAAACTGATCATTTCAGACCGTGAAGTGACTTCATGCCTTGACTTTATATACACAAAAGGATTAGATATTAGATGGAAACTATACTTGTTAGATATGAACAGACTCTCGCTTTCTATTTAGCTGATTAAACAAGCCTGATTAAACAAAAATGACCTACTATTTAGAAAATTTTTGAGAAAGTTTAGAAGTTCAAATACCAAATATTTCGAAATATGATGTGAAACTGTAGAAGAAACATAGCAAACTGTTTCTGCCATAATACAAAAGTACACTGCAATATCTCTGCAGTACAATCTGTAACCAGGGCCGCATTAAGACCTCACTGGGCCCCGGGGCTATGAATTAATGCCAACTAGTGCGCATGCTTTATCTTTAACTATTAACGTTCATTTAAGACACAAATAACTGTGTTGACGAGGTCGGAGACAGGCATTTTGACACATAACTATGTGTGTTCGAACGTTTAAACACAAGGTGAAAAAATAACTCCAGTCAGGCGCTGTACGAGCAAGTGCAAGCAAGTCTTAATGAAATGAATTATGCCCCACTGCTTAATGTCCCTGAACAGTTAAATTCGTTTTTAAACCACAATATTTAAAATGCGTTTAAATAAAAGGCTTAGGCCTACATCATGAGGCGCAAAATTAATTTCTCAACCCATAAGCGAATATAGCTAGCTATACTAGGCCTATAGAGTTTGTTCAAACACAAAAAGCAATATACATATCAAGTTTATAATCAAACTAACCTAAAATCTGTGGGGATGATGACGCTGTGTTTTTATCTGCTCCATGTGTCCGGTCCATTTGCGGTTCCAAAACTCCCACTCCATCATCAGCTTTAGTAATATAAACTAGCTGTGGATTTTAGTGAGTCTTAGTAAAATAAACTAGCTGTGGATTTTAGTGACTAACTCATTTTTTCCCCTCTCCTCATTTTTTTCTCTCACTTTGTTTTTTTTTTTAGAATAGTTGACATTTTTACTTATCGAAGATTGCTCTTTGCATGACCGTTTCTAGATTATACCAGAATGAAGTGAAGAGAGGTGAATGCAGACATTAGGTGTAGCGATCACCTGATAGATATGCTACGTACACAGTTCGTTCAAAAGTAAAATATATAATAAATGCATTTGATTGGTAAAACGAATTCAAATGTGACGTTTTAATCTCTAATGGTAATGCATGGAATTTACGGAAAATGCCACTAAATAATAGCGCTAAAAAGTGAGGGGCGTGGTGGGGCTTTGGCGATCGGCGCTACCGATGTCCGTCAATCTACTCCACAGCCAATCACGGGCCCCCTCCTTGCTTAGGCCCCGGAGCTTCAGCCCCACCTGGCCCAATGGTTAATGCGGCCTTGTCTGTAACATCACTGTAACATCAAGTATGTCACCACTTGTTTGCTTGCAGTTCTTACAACTGAACCGTTCCAGTTGACAGAATGTCAAGATTCTTCGCTCTTACTAACCCATTTACACAAGCACACACACACACACACATATTTCTTCCAGGGTACAAAGACAAAGGGCAAAGGCAATTCCACTGTAAAGAGAAAAGAACAACATTGCCAAAGTTCTCCAGAGTGCAGCGCTTTAATTTTGAAACGAACCCAAACTTGTATAGTGTCAAGATAAATTTACACCCGTCTGAACATGTCTGCATGAAACAACCGATCAACCCTGCTGCATCAGCACTGCTTCATGTGTCGCATGCAAGGGATGATAGGCAGACGGATTGAGGATGAATGGGGTTTTAAGCCTTCTCGCCTCAAATGTCAAAAAGCACATTTATGATACACTCACTCCAGTAAAGCTCTCTCCAAGGAACGAAGACGAGAGGTTATCAGTGCTCAGGCAAGGCCGGTGGAACACAAAAGAGGTTCCAATAAGTTGGATAATGAAAAGCCTTCCATCTATGTGACAACTGTGAATGAAGTGATGGCTTGAAGGTAACGCTGCTGAAACATCTAGGTAGGTAATGAGGTAAAGAAGAGACATCCACAGAACTGGAAGTGGAACGTCTCAGGTTATGTATGTAACCCTAGTTCCTCGAGGGAACGAGACCTAAGGTTTACCTTCCAGTATGTCTTTAAATATGAAGAGTTCATTTGCAAAAACCCATAACTGATTTATTTTTGATCAGAAATCACTGCAGTTGGGTTGTTTTGATTCAGTAATAATAACTTAAACAAATACAGGTAATTTACCAAATTTACTTCATTGAAAGTATGTTTTTTTTTACATATTATAAGTTTGTTATAAGTTTGTTTTATAGCTAAAGCAGATAACTCCACATCTCATGCTTTAGAATAAAAAAAAAAACACTCGTTTAATCTTTGTAATCTCCTCAGATGACAATGTAGATGCCTGACAAATGTTGTTGTTGTTGTGATCATAAACTGTATGAATGTGATTACATGCAATACACTGAGTTTTTCCCTCACCATTGCAATGCGCTGCTTTTGCAAGGTTCTGTGAAAATGTTTCAGCTTTTAATTTCCTTTTTCGCCCTGAAGAAGATATCACAGGTTCAAGAAGTTCGTCGAAATTATCTAACTGAACATATCAATTTGCTTTCTTACGTCACTAGCTTTAATTATGCAACTTCGCTGGCTAACAAATGCATTAATGTGACCAGCTGCATATAAACTAATGCAAATAAATGGTAACAATCGTGAAATTAAACATTTGGGTCGGACTTGTGTCTGTTTTGGTCACATTGTTTTAACCGCTCGAGGTACTAATTTTCATGTCCTCTCAGCCTTGAAAGCAAATTGCTGATATTTCTCTACTAATTCAACATCTACTCAACAAATTAATAATGTAGTAATGATATGAAAACAGGCACCATTTTGTTGTCTGTTTTAAATCCGCTTCTGAATTGTCCCGCTCTGTGCAGCGCACAGCCTCACGTGTCAAAACAAACATCACGAGGTGTCAGTGATTTCCACTCTCGTACTGTATAGACCTTCTCAGCCGCTCCAGTAACAGACGCAACCCGGAAAAATATTGGCATGGATTTTTGCCGATAGCAATACTTCCAGCAATCAACTATTGGTGCCGATTAATCTGCAAAAATTATCAGTAGGTCAACCTCTAAACTGCACATCTTGTCTTATTTATGTATGCATGGCACACTGTCAAAGAACAACTCTCTGCAATGCATCATTTCATGTTGCTTTTTAATTAAGCAATATACAACTAGTGAACTGCAATTTCTTGGAAAGGTCTTTAGTATGCTGACAGTGTGATATGCTTGTTAAGACTGACCTCTCTAAGAGGTTAAAAAAAAAAAAACATCTGGAGACTTCTGCATGCTTTTGTTCTTTTGTGTCCCATCTAGCTGTTGGACACGATCCTAAACCAGCATTATTATACAGGGTTAATTTAAGGGTGACTAGATTTTCAGACAACCCATTTACTAGCTCAGGGATAATCAGAGTCCTCATGGTCAAATTCATATGTCACAAGGTCACCAATGATCCACTGCCACAGTTTGGATTTATTGAGAATTAAACTTTTTGCTGCTTTGTCTGCATAGCAATTAAACATATAATGATGCATATAATGAATACCATTATAACAAAGTAAAAGATCTACACTGCAGGCTTGTCGATTAGAATAATGTGTGAAGGGCCATTCATATAGGGCATGTTCTTGCATTCCTTTGACTTTTAAGCACTGCTTTTAGTCTATGAATGCATGCACTAGATGGGTGTTTGTGAGTAGTGTGGAGCATTTTACTGTTTTCTGCTTAGCAAATCATGCTTATTATTTTTTTTTTTTTTAAATGCAGCATTTGCTCAGACCAATCAGATGAGGTTCTGGGGGTAACATAAGCCTCTCATGTGTGTATTGGGAGGTAATGTGCTAATAAACACACCTTCTTTTTAATGATGTTGGTTAAATACAGAACACATTCTGTGTGAACCTGAATGTGGACAGTTTTTTATTGATTATAATCCGGGTGTTTTGTTGGTGAGCAGTTGTGCAAGTATTTAAGTAATTCTAGATTCTACTAAAATTGGGACTGTAGTTGTACATAAATATGATTTACATGTTTAAAGTAACATTATTGTTAATAATCTTGAAAATAAATTAATGAATTAATTCACATTTTAAAACCAAACAATAACTAAGTAACACAAAGTCATTTTATCACACTGCATTCTTTAAAACTGGCCCCAGGCTACACAATTTCAGTATCCCTGGTCTAGTTGATTTTGAAAACATGTCGTTTAGCACATTCCTAGTCAATTTGGAGCTTGGCTGTCTCTTCCTAGATTATCAAGACTTGAGTGTTCCCTCTCGTAAATCCTCCTGGAGGAGGAACATTTTTTGGAATCTGTAAGGTGTAACTGCCACTGAGGAAGAAAGACACTCTTAATGTTCTGCCTCACAGATGACTGTCACCTAAATAGTAAACAAAACACAAGATGCCTTTGCTCTGGTGGGACTCCTGACTTATCAATACCATCAGTCAAGTGCCATGTGCATCGCTGTGCATTATCTCTCCCACCAAAGCACTTTGGCCTGTCAGATGTGACAGGTTTCAAGCTCTCTGCCCTCACTTGCATGCACTAAACACTAAACATATCTTACAGTTTAGTGATATCATGTCATTTTCAGATGCCTCAATTTGATAACCTGCTGCCCTCCCATTGACCAACCACATGTGATGCCTCAGGTTTGATCAATAGCAAATGCAATCTGAAACTCTATCCATCATACTGATTAATGCCAAATGAAATCATAATACCATTACCGTTATCTGCCTCACCACCAATCCCAACTGACTCTACATGAAATAATGAGTGGGGAAATGATTAATAGGGAAGAAAAGAAAAGTAAAAAGTTGACTGGGCTCAGGCAGGCAGGAGAAAATGAGTGTGGTGCAGTCAACCCATACTTAAGGAGGCTAGTGCAGCCACAGGATCAGACGAATGAAAAGTCGAGAAATGACCAAGGTTTGAGTAATTGTCTCAATCTGTGCCTGAAGCCCACTATGGCTAGCGGGTTGAATTTTTATGGACGAGTCCAGGTCATCATATGCTTGTGAGCAGGCAGCCACCAAAAGGTCTGTGAAGAAGATAAGCAGTTAAGCTATGGGGAGAATGTGAGGCTGTGACCTGGATTTTATTTTTATTTTTTTACCTAAAATTAATTCCATCCTTATCTTTGACTTTGCAAGTCTTCTGTTTTTCCTTTTGTCTCTTCAACTTCCAAGTTCAGCTGTCAATAAAAAATTGAACAAAGTAAAAAAGGACTTGCTTAATAAGAGCATGTTGCCCTCAAACTGGTCTTATCAAACACAGTTTATCGATATTTATTTGAGGCGGTTTTGGCCAAGAATAAAATTAAGTCAAAATACCCTCGAAGCTTCTTATATAATGAACAATATACATAAAATGAACATTATATGCATGCTATAATGTGTGACAACTACCTTTAGAAGATGAAAAGTGTTGGCCACTGAAGTGAAAATCCTATGTACTGGCAGGGAACAAATTACCATATTTTATTTATTTTGGAAATTAAAGAATCTAAACTAACTGAACTAATGAATTTGCCTTCTTATCATCAAAAGTCTTCACAGGTGAATTACACTGGACTTGTTTTCTTGCACATATATAAGATATTTGCATGTGAAGTGATCTTTATGAATTTTACGAATGCATTAAATAGATGCAAATAAGATTTTCATTGGCTACAGCTGCAATCAGTGAGTCATGAGTGCTCTAGGCTAACTCTCATTCTCCTTTCACATATCTCTGTCTACTCACTGCTTGTACTACTGAGTGACAAGCTCTTGACTGACCCCGGTAGAGTCTTCTTGCCATTAAAAAGGCTCACCTAGTTTACCTCCTGTCAGAATTGATTAACCCCAGCTCAATGTTCCTTTCTGGTTATGTGGCTGAAGGGACAGTAATTTAAGCTAAAGCTGACATCTCTAACACAATCACATCAAAGTAAACCAATCTATTTTACCGT
The DNA here is from genome assembly GCF_001515605.1 of Sinocyclocheilus anshuiensis. NCBI lineage: Eukaryota > Metazoa > Chordata > Actinopteri > Cypriniformes > Cyprinidae > Sinocyclocheilus > Sinocyclocheilus anshuiensis. Next base: position 424,281 of record NW_015544144.1, read on the forward strand.
ACGCTAACACGTTGGGTTATGATTTGTTTTGTTTGTCAAAGGATAAGGATAAATCTTGTGTTTGCGAAATGTGTAATAATAAAGAAACAACTGCACCGGCAAGTTTTACAAGTAAATTGTGCCATTCTTCCAAATTGAGCAGTATGGGCGGACAAAAAAAAATAATAATATGGCCATTCTGACCTATGCTAGCATTTCAGTCAGACACAACCAGGCCAGGACTGACATAAGACAACCAGATACATAAATGTGTCTAGCTAGAACGTTCTCCTGTGTTTTCCTCCTGCATGCTGACCACATGCAAATTTCCGTGGGGATTGTCAAATAATCCTACTTCAGAGGTGTAAAAACTGCTGAGTCATCTAGGAATACCAAATACTAAGGATTTGGAGAGCTCAGACACATTTTTCAGTGTTAGAAAAAAAGCAGTGCTTTTCTTCAGCCATCCCAGTTTGACGTGTAAATCTGGATTTTTCACTTCTTTCCAGCATAGCCGCCCACTAAAAAAGAGGCTCTGAGCTCCAAGCACTTGAAAGATTGAAGTAACGGTAAAAAGTCTGTTTAGAGACAGTCACAGTTAAGAAGTCATCTTGTTATATGCCTCGCTCTGCCTATGTGATACTGAAAACAAGGTGTAAAGGGTAGGGCAAGGTTAATAGCAAAACCCTGCAACTCCACGGTAGATGAGTCATGGCTCATTTAGATTAAAACAGGTGGTCAAATGTCAGAGTCAAAGAGGGTCTAAAATTATAGAATAACATTGTCTGTCTCCAACCTTATGAATAAATAAATATATAAATTAATTCCATTTTAATATGAAAATTTCGGTTGCCTGAAAAAGGACAAGTACTTTTGATATCTTGGGGACAGAAGCCAGTTTTAAAAGTTAGGAATAATGGAGGGTTGTGACAAACAACAGCACAAACTAATAATTCCCCCCAGTAGCTTTAATTACTTGGGCACCATTCCTTTAAAGTGAATTGCTAATGTACAGCATTAATCTTTCCTTGAAGTTAGTAGAACCAAAGCTAGAGAGAGAAAGAGCGAGAGAGAGCAGATATAAACTGTTGCCCACTGCTCTCAGTTTTGCAGAAATGCTGAAAGTGGGTTTATTTTCTTGCTTTGAGCACTGCATTTGGAGCTATAATTGTAACTCTGGCCTGAGCCGAGCTCACAAGCTAGCTGAAAATGGCTCCCTTGAGGGAGGAGTCTTCTGGAGCTCACAGACCTTCAGCTTTCTGCACTTAACCTGCCATGTTTCTTATCTACCACTGCCCTCATTACCGTGGCCTTGCCAAGATATCTGGGCTATGGTCTTCACATATTTAATGTGGTTTTCAAACTGTTCCAGGCCATTTCACAGCTGTATGCTTAGTCTCTCAAGGGTTGGGATATACACCAAAAGCAATGCTATATGAGTTAATTTCTCTTACTGTTCAACTATTTATATAAAAAAGCTTAAACATAGTTTCTGTTTTTCTAAAGGCATAGTTCACTCAAAAATTTTAAAATTATGTGAATTTAGACACAGCAGACTCCAAAACAATAAAAATACAGTGAGCATAGAAAAGAATCACCACCCTTTAAAATAATCACATTTTGTTGCTTTACAGCCTGAAATTGAGACGGACACAGTTATAAATAAATAAGTAAATAAATAAACAAAATCAGTTGGAAAAAATAAAGAGATGGAAAAAAGATCACCCCCCAACTAAAAATGACTCTCAATCAAGTGTAGCTCATCACTTTCTCAATGTCGCACAAAGCCATTTGACTTTCAACTGTGATCAGCTGTAGTCATTTTGATTAGCTCAGCATGAAAAGAGCTTTCCTGGAACATTTCAGGCTACTGAAACAAACAATCAACTGTGGGCACCCATCAAAAGATCTCCGGGATAAAGCTGTGGACAAGCACGAGTCAGGTGATTTCAAAGGCTTTATCAATGCCTAAAAGTGAAGTCCATTATTAAGAAGTGGAAGGTATTTGGTACAAGACAGACCCTCCCTGGATCAGGACGTCGCTCCAAACTGGAAGAAAGAGCCAGGAGGAAACTGATCAGAGAGGCGACCAAGAGGCCTACAGCAACTCTGAAGCAGTTACAGGAATTTATGACAAAGAGTAGTCATTGTGTGCATGTGACAACAATATCACAAATTCTCCACAAATGTGGCTTGTATGGGAGGGTTGCAGAAAGGCCACATGCAGTTACGACTGAGCTTTGCCAAAACACACCTTTAAGAATCTGAGGCAGATGAGACTAAAATTTAGTTATTTGGCCTCAACACCAAATGATATGTCTGGTGGAAATCCAGTACAGCTCATCATCCAAATAACAGCATTCTTCCAGTAAAGCATGGAAGTGGTAATATCCTGTTATGGGGTGTTTCTCTGCAGCAGGGACTGAAGCACTTGTCAGGATAGAAGGAAAAATGGATGGGGCAAAATACCATACAATTCTTGAGGAAAATCTGCTGCCCTCTGCCAGAAAGTTGTGAATGGGGGAAAAAGGTTTACCTTCCAAGATGACAATGACCCAAACCACACAGCAGAACTGAGCACACAGTGGTTGGAAGAGGAAAAAGGTGAATGTCCTTGCATGGCCTAGCCAGAGCCCAGACTTAAACCCCATTGAAAATCTTTGGAACGACTTGAAAACTGCAGTCCACAAACGGTCACCATCAAAATTTAACTGCACTTGAGCAGTTCTGAAAGGAAGAGTGGGCAAATATTGCAAAGTCTAGATGTGTAAAGTTAGTAGAGACAAATCGCAGCAGACTAAAGGCTGAAATTAAATCAGAAGGTGGTTCAGCAAAATACTGACACAAGGGGGTGATCCTTTTTCCAACTCAGTGTTTTTTTTCCCTGATATGTTGGTGTTATATATTTCACTTGGATGTTATAAGTTGCACTGAGTACATACAGCTGGTTAAAACAAAAATTGTGTCTGTCTTCATTTCAGGCTGCAAAGCAACAAAATGTGATTGTTTTAAAGAGGGGTGATTCTTTTCTATGCCCACTGTGTAAATAAATAAAAGTGTGAGAGTGTGTTATACCGGCTCCCCATAGTAAACTACCACAGTGCTACTGCAGCAAGCATTTCCACAGATATAGCCTGCTGAAGATAAGCATGTCTCTTCAGAAACAGATGCACAAACTGTCACAAATGAAACTCAACGTTCTGCATCATATCCTGAAGCTCAACACACAGTCAGTTTCATTAAAAGTGGTAAACACTGCATTCTATCACCAGTGTTGATGTTACTTTCCTTCTTCATTGCGGCCTTTAATCTTGAAATTAGCTGACAATAAATAAAATGCACATGTGTTGCTTTCAGTGACATGAACTCCATTGAATTTATATTCATTTTGTGGGGACACATTTATGTGGCCAGGTGTAAAGTTCAATAATGAAGTGGTAGTTTGTCTAAATAAGAGCCAACGCTAAAAGCAGAGCTGCTTCCATAAGACACAGGATTGAAAATGAACCAAAAGAGCCACTCTTTCTCTTACGGACATGATGTGTCTCTCTTGCTTAATTTCACTCTCTTTCTTGATCATTTTGTTATCAATTATGTTATAATTCTGTATCAAAATGTATTGAATCATGACGAATGTATTGCCAATGTTTATCGTGAGATAGTTACCCAGCTCTAGTTCCAAACCTATATTGCTTTCTTTCTTCTGTAAAACACAGATGTTTCACAAAATGATCATGCTGCTCTAATCCATGTGAATGGGAACAAGGCCTTTTGAGCTCTCAAAATGACCTTTAATTATCAATAAAGTAGATATTTGCTATATTCAACATCCTTCAACTTTGTGAAGAAAAGACTGAAATGTAAATCTTTTTTTTTTCAGTGAACATCTTCCTCTCCAAATCCTCCACCAAACTCTTATGTAATGCACATTCACTGAAAATGACACTGTATGGGGACCTAAGCTTGAATTTCTCCAGTCTCTGTCACTTCTACACTTATCAAATTAAAGCCAAAAGACCCATAAATAAATAAATAAATCTCACTTTCGTCAAACATGGCATATCACAAACATGTTGAACATCATTGGTGCTAACATGTCTATAGACCATTCACAATGAAACTCATTTGGACTTGCAAGTGTGAATGAGGTTTAAACACTGCAAAGAGTAAGAATTTAAGTAATTTAATATTTTAATTTTGTTCCTCACAAACACCTATGATATGGCAGCAGGCTATTTAGAATATGCTGCTTGGTTCACAGCAAAAAATAAAAAATAAAATGGAACAACATCCATCAATCTGCATTCCAAACCGCTTGACCTGTGTAGAGTCGAATGGATGATAGCCAGTTGAGAACGACATAGTGACAAAATAATGACAGATCATTTATTTATTTATTTTATGTTATTATTATTTCTTTATTTTTGGGTTGTGGGGGGTAAATATTCCTTGAACGTTTTTATAAGCACGGTGTAAATGCAGGACCTACAGTAGCTACATAAAAAAAGTCTATTCATACATACCCCCCCAACCCTCTTTTAATAAACAGTCACACGTCTTCCACCCATATGAAAGCAAGCTCACTTGAATTACAAACCGGTTGCATACGCGCATTACTGTTGTGCTCATAAACAAAGTAACTCCATGAAGACCATAATAGGCTATACATTGACTAAAATTATTTGTCACGATATGAAAACCAGCATACGGAACAAACTACCGCAAACGCACGCGCAACCCAAGTGTAATCTCTAACACACCGGGATCTATCTGATCGATCGAATTTCCAAGGCTAAGCTGTATTTTTTTTAAACACTGAATTTATTCATAGGAATATTACAATATTTAAGAATATTTTAGTTCCGAATATGACGACAATAGCACATTCCTACCCAGATAACACAGTGGAATTGTGTATGGAAATAATCTTGAAGAATGTAGCAAGTTTTCATTCAAGATTATACGTTATTACAAGAGTAATACATTTTCTTTCACATTTTCCTTTAGTATAATAGACGACTATAAAACGCACAACTCACAGTTACACGGTTACTTTTACCTCAGTAAAACAAAAGCGTATGTCGCATCATCAGTATATTCAACAGTGTGAATAAACTAGCTACCGATCGACAGCGTGACTGAAAATTGATCTTAATGAATGGGAAAAGAGAATATCTGTAAAAAATATTGAAGTGATATCCTCTCAAAGTAACAGTCGTCAGTCTTGCCCGTGATAAGCTCTCACTCCTGGTCAGGTTCACCTCAGTGTGTCTGTAGTCAGCTGTGGCGAGAAGAGACCTGTTAAACCTTAAAACAAATGAAGTGTTCCTCTCAAAAACACACTTACTCGTGAATAAAACACTGCGGGATTTTACAAAGACATGTCTTTAACGTCGTTTCCCTGTCTTCGAATCTATATGACACGCATTTTACGCATCATTCAGTCATTATAATATGAAATGTACCTCACCAGAGATAAATCCTTTTTTTCTTCCGACGGACTTCAGACACTTTCTGAGCTCTGGCAGCTGATTCCCTCCTCTGTCTCTCCACTTATTTTCCAGTAAATTCTTTCATGTCCAATGGGTGAATTTTGAAGTATTTGCCTCAGATGCTGACATGAGGGTAGTGGAGGAGCGCTAGTAACGTTGGAAAGCCTGCCCTCCTCAAACGAACCTTCCCGCCCCCTCCTTCCCTCACTAGCAGATTGGTGCTGGATGGCGACAAATTTCCCGCTCGTCGGAGGTTTAAATACATCGCTGATCGTTTCGAATAGGGATGGGCAATACCACTAATTTTGTTTTCGATACGATGCCTATACTTTCAAAGGCCAGTATCGTCGATATTGATACCGATACCCCCAAACTGAACTTTTAAATGATTACATTTATAAAAATTATTAAAAGTAAAATAGGTAATGATACCCATTTAATTATATTTGAAATGCATTTTAACATTCAATATGCGTTAATTGCAATTTATTATATTTTATTTTTATTTACACGTGGTTAAAATATGTTTACTGTAGTGGTAACCATGGAAATTGTTCAATTGTTAATTTTCATAAGGGACTGCCAGTGACAGGCTGTTGCACCCATACACTCTAAAAAATGCTGGGTTAAATACAACCCAGTGCTGGGTAAAAGTATTTAACCCAGCATTTTTTAGAGTGTAAAATGCAATATTTTTATTCTGACGGTGTATGACTTATATTGACATTACAGAATAGAACATGATCAATATGAATTACATAAATGTAATTGCACAACTATAGGCTACAATTTCAGTTTGTTTATTGTGAAATAATTCAAACATATCATGTATTTCTGTCCTCTGGTGAAAAAAATAAAATAAAATCTGGCCTGCATTTCCCAAAAGGATCAATGCTTTCTTATGATACATTTGGGAAAAGATGGCCTGTTTGAATATAGTGTCAGCAGTGAGTGAACGCATTCTGTGATCGATTGGTTCTGTTTTGCAGCATTTGTGTGTGTTCAGATAAGCAGGAAAACAGTTCTATCCTACACAGTTTCCTTGTTAAATGAAAAAAATCGCTAGTTTAAAAAAAAAAAAAAACCTTAGTATCAATATTTTTTATTTGAGTATTGATACTTTCGATACTCACATCAGTATCAATATATCGATGCTTCATTATCGATACAGCCATCCCTAGTTTTGAAGCAGTTAGATGAAGGATATGCTGACCCTTTGGCAGAACATCACAAATTAAAGTAACATAAAGTTCAGCCAACATTGTGTTATTATTTTACAACTCTTCATGTTGTTCTAAAACCTGAAAACCCAGGTTATTTTCATGCAGCTCTTTTCCATTAACATATCCTTGTCCAAATCACACACACACACACATGGCAAAAGTGCAAAGTGTATGTGAAATAGTACACTACAATATTGTTGGCCTCAACGCTGAGGGGGATGAACTAAAGCCACAATAAGTGAATTAATAAATATTATTTCATAAGTTATTTAAGCAAGTGCAACAGCATTTAGTTATTCACTATTTATCTATTTTACACAGATTACTAATCCAGACAGTGTTTATGAACAAAACTGTGCTGCTGTTTTAGGCCTATAATCTAGTTTAGAAATGGTTCGTATCATGGAGCATTGTCCTCCTCACCTCGCTATTATGGACTTGTAACAATAGTCTTGGGTGGTCATAAAAATAGCAGAAGTTTTTTTTTATTTTTTTTTATATATAGTTAGTTGGTGAGTTAAAATTATAATTTATAATTTATTATTATTATTTTTTTTTTTTTTCCTATGCTGTGAAAAAGCTCAGGCTAGTAGGTCACTTACAGCATGAGTCATTCTCCCTCCCTCAGTGAAACTGAACCTGTTAAAAAACATGAAGACATATTGTGATTTTGTTCCTTATATATTCACTTTGGTGGCTTAATGTGAATATTTAACATATGCATCACCACATGGAGTTTAAAAAAAAAAAAAAAAACCCTGAGCCGTCAGTTGGGGCATAATGTTTTCTCAAGGAGAAAGTTTTATTTGGATCACTCATGTCATTTACTGTACATCAGTCAGGGTCAGATAATGATTCATAGAATTTGATTTAGACCAGTGATGGGCAAACCTGGCCCTTCCAGGCCACTTTCCTGCAGAGATTTGATCCAACCCTGATAAAACTCACCTGCCTGTAGCTTTCTAGTAGTCTTGAAGACAATGATTAGCTGGTTCAGGTGTGTTTGATTAGCGTTGGAGCTAAACTCTGAAGGAAAGTGACCTGGAAAGGCCAAGTTTGCCCACCCCTGATTTAGACCATATGTTATATTGAAATTATCAGCCAATTGGAAAATAAGTATATTTTCTTGCCAAAGCCAATTTTTATTCAAATGTTAATGTTGGAGCCTTGATGCCAGGCTCTCAGGGAACAAATAAAAACAGTGAGGCTTAAATATCAGAGGAATTTCAACCAAAATTGAGCATCACCTCTGCCTAAGCACTTAAAGTGAAGGTTCGGGACACTGCTGTCTAATATTTGCCTGTCAGATACCAACTAAATTTACAGTATATTGCTGTCTACTAGTTGCTGTACTTTCACTGTAATGTTTACAGTAGTAGCTCTACAGTGATTTAAAATTAAATTGCAACTGTATGTTGTGACTTTGTGCTGTGACTTCACAATAAACAGTATCTGTTTTATTTTTCAATGCAGAAGCAAGCTACAGTATTTCACTTCATAGACTTAATATTCATTAGCCACTGTAGGTAAATAACTATATAAAGAATAATAAAGTGCAGCAAACAGTGAAACTATTTGTGCTACAAATCAATGTGTTTATGATTACGATAATAAATTATTATGATAACAAATACCAGTATATATACCATATAATACCATATACACTGTAAAGTAGTACAGTTGACTGTAATTATAGATGTAGCTACAGAAATTAATTGCAGATGTAATTAATTACAGGCAGCTATTTGAAAAAATAAGTACAATGTAAAAACATGTATGTACACCATAAGTGCATTGTATGAAATTATTAATTTAAATGTAAGTACTGTACATAGACATTAAAAACAATATAAAGGTGGGTCCAGATTACTACCTTCAAGAACCATAGTCCATACATTTTACTAAAAACCTTGTAGAAAGGCCCTTCGTGAACATGTTATATTTCTTTTGTTTTCAAATGACCCTTCAAATAGATTCCCCTTCACACAGTGGCACAAAAATGACATTTAGAATCTGCTCATCTCCTGTATGCTGGCTCACGGGGATACTGCATTTAAATACTGTACTCAAATGTTCCTGAGGAGAAGGAACCTCTGCTTTGGTACACATCCCCACAAGGTGCCCTTGGTCCAGTCATGTATTTCTAAAGTGGCTTTCAGCAGTTGCTGCTGAAGTCTGAATAACCCCAAATAAATCCAAATATTTTCTTTTTAGGCTGAAACACAGATGTCCTTGACTACTGTGAGTCATTCAGATGAGCAGAATTAGCACTATTTCCACAGACTTCAACTCTTCCTAAATCACAAATATAATTAGATTTGCAGTCCGCATAGTGAATGAGGTAACTAATCAGACGCCTTGCCTGCACACTGCTAAGGCACAACAGCTGATAAGGAAGGATGCATAAGGAACCATAAGGACATAATTCTTGCTTCCATTGCATTTACATTAGAGCTCATATCCTGTTGTCTTGTAAAGTCTTTGCACAGAACGAATGTGATTAGCTAATAAAGTTTGTAGTACACCTTATCTCATCTGTGATGTTTAAAACATAATAGTGATTTTTCCCTACAGTTATAACGGACATAACATATATATATATACAGTATATATATATATATATATATATTATAATATAGAATATGAAAATGTATTATACTACGTGTATCACTAAAATAGCCTCACAGCTAAAAAGCTACATGACATTTTTCAGTATTGAGGTGTAACGTCACTGTTCTTGAAGCTGTTAAACTTACACACTGTTGAACAATGTTGAGTATTTCTCTCTCTGTCTGTCTGCAAAGACTTAAGATAAACAAATACAGATATATACTCATATTACTTATGAATGTGAGAAAGCATATAGGCGCAGAGTTATGTTTCTACAAGTAGGTGCCCACCCTCCATAACACAGTCCCCCAGAAACATATGAACAGTTTTATTGATTGATTCGTTCATTGATTGCAACTTGCAAGTGCAAAAACATTATCAACCAAATATAATTGGTTGAGCAAATGATAACTGGTCTCATTACTCAATATTTCAAGAGTGCAGTTTTGTCCATGCACTTGATAAGGCTGGGTGGTATATCGAGTTTGATATAATTTTTTTAAACTACACAGAATGAGGCGATACCATTTCGACCCACAGGGACACCATGTGAGACGTCAGAGAGGTTTTTGATTGGTTAAAGTTAATGGAGAATATCTTGTGTTTTTCCATGGGTGCTTGTCACAATAGACTTAGTTTAGCGGTGCAAAGTGTGGGTGCTCAAGCGACTATGGGAGAAAGCCCAACGTACTATATTGCGAAATAGTCCCACCTTATAAATAAAAGAGCCAGTCACTGATTGCTAAAGTCTTTGCGTCACTGCAACTGACGATAGAAGCTCCAGTTGCTATAGAAACAGTCAGTGTCCTGAGACATATGCTGAGGACTGCACATGAACATTGGCTGGTCTAGCCTGGAAAAATATGCTTTTTTAAACGCTAAGCATAAGAGACAAAATTTATGAGACTGTTGTGATTTTTATGAGGCAGCTGTGATTTCACTGGTGATGATTCAACATTTAAATTTTTTTTTTCCTTTTATTTCTTAAGTTTAACTTTAAGCTCAGAATGGATGATTATGACTTTACCGTTTATGCAACCTCAGAAAAAATGTAATGTTTTGGGTGTGGGATGGGGGGGTCATCTCATACGTTCCTGCACAGAAAAAAATTACTGCTGAGGCAAATAACATGCAAATAATGAGACTGCAGAACAAGATGAATTAAATAAATCAAAAAACAAACAAAAAAAACCCGAAAGAATCACCTGAACCTCAGGGACAAAAACAGAATGAATCAAACGAATCTCAAGGACAAAAAAAAAAAAAAAAAGAATGAACCAAACGATTCTCAGGGACAAAAGTAGAATGAACAAAATTAATCTCAGGGTCAAACAAAGAATGAATCAAATGGATCTCAAAGAAAAGAAAACACAACAGCTCAGTTAAATCTCAGGGTCAAAAACAATGAATCAGATGATTCTCAAGGAACAAAACAGAAAGAATCACATAGAGCTCAGAGACTTGAACAAAGTAAAAGGTCAAAACCGGAGAATAAAGAGGTTTCACAGACTCCTTTTTGAAAACAGTCAACAGCTAGACATTGGAGAAAGAAGGTACTCGCACCCAGATGGACTATGACAATTCTTTCAAAGATAATGATTTAAAAAAAAAAAGGAAAATTAGAGATGGTTCTTAGTCTCCTGGTAAAATGAAAAAGATTCCTATTCAAAGTAAGTGCTCATTATAGAATCCTGTTTCTGCCACTGAATAATAATAATAATAAAAAAAAAAAAGTAATTGCGACTTTTTATTTCACAATTCGGACTTTTTTGTATCTTTTTTTATATCTCGCTGATCTGAATTTATAACACGCAATTGCAAGTGTGAGTTTATATCTCACAATTCTGAGAAAAGAAGTCAGAATTGCGAGAAAAATAGGAAAAAAAAAAACAGAACTACGAGGTTATATCCCAGAATTCTGACTTTATAAATCACAATTGCATAGTTTATATTTAATTTTTTTATTTATTTTTTTAGTTTGTATCACACAGTTAAGAGTCTTAATTGCGAGATGTAAATTTGCAGTTGCGACGAAAGTCAGAATTCTGAGACAAAAAGTCGCAATTACCCTTTTTTTTGTTTGTTGGCAGAAACGGCTTCCCTAGTTACCAACATTCGATAGTAATGTTGGAGTGGACTCTGATGAGGATTCTTTACTTTCCTCGCAGTCCTGGTCCCTGAAGAAGCGCTATGTTGAATATTAAGAAGTTTCTTATGTGCACCAGAGGAGTCAGGAATGTTAAAATTGAGGGTGTGTTTCCTAATCTACCATTCTTTATTGATTCAGTCAAGAATTTTCTGAAAAGTTCTGAGAGTGCAGAGAAGAAAGTTTTCACTGATCAGGAAAATTATAATTTGAAGAAACTTGCTTTGAAAACTATAAATGACATTTAAAAGATAGTAAATATGTTTAGTACTTTTTGTCAACTTGTTTTTCTTTTGTTTCCTTTTTTTCTTTTGTTTTAAGTGTGAGTTAAGAATTGGCAACCTGATTGTAAATGGATTTGGAGATGAAGGAAAAAGGGATTCATTTTTCAGACTGTGCTTCCTTACACATAGTACTGCTGATAAAGTTGACTGGAAGAGAGAATGGAATAGTGAACATAAAATAGCAACAATTGTGGAGTGGGAATATGTTTTTGGGAAACATATGGGGAAAAGTTAACTCCTCTGTCTGTTGAGTATGTAGAGGTCATTAAAGGCCACCTATTAAAAATCAGAGCAATATATGAACATGTTTTATGTTTTAATGATGTTTTAAACATCATTTTAAGTTTTTAATGCTTTTCTTTTTCTGATCTCTCCCTCTTGTGTAAAAATGGTCAAAATGAGTTATTCACAGATTGAAGTATGATTCTGGGCAGGTGCTATCTCATACTACTATTTGTAAGCATGCTTTCAGCTTTTACAGTGGCTTATTTAAATGTGAGCATTGAGAAGAGCAACTAGCTCAGAGCTGCAGTACTGGAAGCAGATGTCTCCCTGCATGAACTTAATGCAGCTCAGAAGAAGCAGAGTAGAAAAAAAAGCTTTTGGATCAGATGGTCTGCCTGTTGATTTCTATTTTTGTTTTTTATTTTTTTATTTTTTTTGGCCTGTAATTGAAGATGATCTTTTGGCAGTGTTAAATTACAGTCTTGCTGAAAAGGTGCCAAAAATTACCTATACGGCTCATGAAAAACTGGAGACCTGTGTCCCTACTTTGCACTGATTATAAGCTCCTTTCCAAAATATTTGCAAGTACACTTAGTAAAACGGTGCAACAAGTTTATCATGCTGATCAGACGTACTGCGTCAATGGCATGTTGATTTCTGATAATATTAACTTAGAAATTGCTTTTTGGTCTTAAAGTGAGGATTGTTTCTATTGATCAAGAAAAAGCTATAAGGCTGTGAAACTGTTTGATTTTCCAGATGTTAAATAGTGTCTATGGATCTTATAATATTTCTTCTCTAGATAGGTTTTAGACCATGGATTAAAACTTGATGAAAACTTGAGGCAAATGTGCCACATCCATGCTAATTTGTATGCATTGCATACAGAGATGGATGCATACAGGCCGCCTGTTTACGAGCCTCCTGGTACCTGTTGACGACGGAATTGATGGCGTCGCCGAACAGGCCAGAAGGCGCAAGCGGGGCGTCCATGAGGAAGACCCTGTCCTTCTCTTTAATGTCGGACAGGGTCAACCAAAGATGCCTCTCCGCTGCCACTAGAGCTTCCATAGACCGCCCAATGGTGCGGGAGGTCTCCTTGGTGGCGCGGAGAGACAAATCAGCGGTCCTACAAAGTTCAGGAATATCTTCAGATTTTACTTCCTCGCCTTCATCTAACTCCTTTAGCAGGTCGGCTTGGTACGCCTGTAACACCGCCATGTTGTGCAGACACACACCAGCCTGACTAGCCTGACCTGCCGCCATATAGCCCTTGCCCACCAAGCTAGATGTTGTATGTAACAGCTTGGAGGGCAATGCCGGAGCTTTTAAGGACAATGCCGCGCCAGGGGACCGAAAGCTCGCAAGCGTCTGTTCCACCCGGGGCATCACTTTATAGCCGTGGTCACTAACCTCCACCACATTTGCATATTGAGAAGAGGTGGGGACAAATAAACAAGAAAGGTCTGGCCCACAATCTCGACACCTCGGTGTGGAGCTCGGGGAAGAACGGCAGGCTCCGGTGTGGAGGTGGCAGCTTACTCCGCAGAAAGCGTTCATCCAACTTTCTTTTCTGCGGTTCAGCCTGTTTCTCGGGGGGTCAATCGATATTTAACTTAGCCACGGCATGAGTAACCACCTCCAACAACTCCTCATACTGGGCTGAATAAGGGGGCGAGTCTTCACAGATGCCCTCCACATCAACCTCCTCGAAGGAAGATAGGCGGAGCATCGAGCCCGTTCCCCGGGGGAAGAAACCGCAAAGCGGGCTTCCGATCCAGGAGAGCGGGCCCCAGATCTGGCGGGTGAGGAAGGAGATAAGGACTCGCCCGTCTCCATTCCCTCAGCCAAATCCAATTGCAAACTCCACGAATGCAGCCGCCGCTCAGCTGAAGCTGAAGCGGAACCCGCACCGCAAGTAACCCTGGTGAAGGCTCCCTCCTCGAAGAGAGCCTTCCGGGAGCGAAGTGAGCGCAGTGACATCCGCTCACAGTGCGGGCAGTTGGCCCCCTCGAGAGCCGACTCCGCATGCTTCGCTCCCAAGCAGACAACGCACAGACTGTGTGTATCCCTGCTCGTGATGTAGCGAGTTCCTGAAGGGGAACACTGCATTCCAGCATAAGAACCTTATCCCATCTGTGAAACAAGGTGGTGGTAGTAGCATGGTTTGGGCCTGTTTTGCTGCATCTGGTCCAGGACGGCTTGCCATCATTGATGGAACAATGAATTCTGAATTATACCAGCAAATTCTGAAGGAAAATGTCAGGACATCTGTCCGAGAACTGAATCTCAAGAGAAAGTGGGTCATGCAGCAAGACAACGAGCCCAAGCAGTTCTACCAAATAATGGTTAAAGAAGAACAAAGTTATTGTTTTGGAATGACTGTCAAATTCCGGACCTTAATCCAATTGAAATTTTGTGGAAGGACCTGAAGCAAGCAGTTCATAGGAGGAAACCCACCAACATCACAGATTTTAAGTGGTTCTATACTGAGGAATGGGCTAAAATTCCTACAAGCCATTGTGCAGGACTGATCAGCAGTTACAAGAAACGTTACTTGCAGTTATTGCTGCAAAAGGGGATCACACCAGATACTGAAAGCAAAGATTCACATACTTTTGCCACTCACAAATATTTAACATCATTTAAGATCATTTTTCTAAATGACAAAGTATATTTTTTGTCTCCTTTGTTTGATTGGATTCTTTTTGTCTACTTTCAGGAATTGTGTGAAAATCTAATTATGTTTTGGGTCATATTTATGCAGAACTATAGAAAATTCTAAAGGTTTCACAAACTTTCAAGTAGCACTGTATATATATATATATATATATATATATATATAATAACACAGGTGGTAAAATCAGTGGTCACATGATGACTTAAATTTCATTACAGTTAATATACCTCCTTGCCAGCAATTATAATAACATAAAGACCCACACAAAGACAAAACATCAATAAAAATGTCAGTAAACATTAAAAGAAAATACATATAGAAAAGGTACACAAAGCAAAAGATACTTAACTGATAATAATAAGAAAAATTATCATTTAAGTTTTGTATAAACACATTTAGATTATTGTTGTGTTTTAACATTTATTATTTAGAAATTTATAATTTATCAATATTTTATAGTGAATATTAGTAGTCTTATTTAATACACATTTTCACAAGAAATCATCATTATTTTAACTTCTAAAAACATGAGTTTTACAATATTTTAGAGTAAAATAACATACATTATCTTTTTAATTACAGTATCATTTTCTTTATATAAGGTAAGGTTGCTTACAGTTAATTAATTAACAGCTTTTTACATTCATTTACTTTCAAATGGTTTTTGCAAGAAATGAAAGACTAATAAATATTCTTCTGATAATGTCTAAAGTTGCTTAAAAATGGGTGGCAGAACAATTAATCACATATCTTAATAATAGTGCATTTCCTCTTCATCCTATGCAATTTGGTTTTAGAAAAAATAAAATTCTACATAAACTGCAAATTATTTTATGTTAGAAAATATAAAATCAAAGATAAAGCAGGTGTAGTTGGTGTGGTATTTCTGGATATTACTAAAGCTTTTGAAACTGTAAATCATTATGTTTTGCTTATCAAATTTAAATTTCTCAGTTGAGGCCATTATGTGGTTTAAGTCTTATTTAGAAAATAGGAAACAATATGTAAGAGTTATAAATACAACATCAAAATATTTAGATTTGAATAAATCTATTTTAGTTCCATTGTTATTTTGTATGTATGTAAATAATTGACCAAATGTCTGTCATCCAGATGTTATTTGTCAAATGTATGCTGATGATGTGATTTTAAATGTACATGCAAAGTCAGCAACAGGCTGCACAGAAATTAAATTCAACGATGGATCAGGTTTCACAATGGCTTTATAAATCATGTTCACAATCATGTTTAATGTCAACAAAACTCTTTGTATGTTTCTTACCAAAAAGGCATGTCAGGATGTAGAAGCAGATGTGTTTGTCCAGGGACAGAAGCGTGACGTATACATGGATTTAAATACTTAGGAATTTCAAAGACATGTGATGGAAGTTGTTAACACAGTAAAATTGAATTTAGCAAATTTTAGATTTATTAGAAATAGCTTGACTGAGGAAGCAGCAGTTTTGTTTATGAATTCCATGATTCTTCCACATATCACATACTGTATGACTACCTGGACTCAAACATGAAAGTCTATTCTTAAACTGGTTGAAATTGTTTATAAATAAGTTTTTAAGATTTTAGATAAAAAAGCTGAATAGCGTTCATCGTTGTAGTGTCCATTTAAGATTTTAAATGGTTTTGCTCCACCAGTTTTTCAAAGATTATATACATCAAATAACAGGACGGTATACAAGAGCTGGTATAAAGGGTAATTGTAATATACCATTGAGAAGAAGTACCTTTGACCAGTTATCATTTGCTTTTAGAGGAACACATGACTGGAATAGACTTCCATCAATGCTAAAGGAATTAAAACATATTGCAGGTACTTGTGGTTTCTCTAGAAAGCTGAAAATGTGGTTACCGTCGAATCAAAATTGTGACCATTTGTAGAGATTTTTGGAGTTTCTTTGTGTGTGTGTGTGTGTGCGTGTTAAGAGAATAGTGCTGTTTTCATTGTTTTTTAATGTCAACCTGCCAAGGGACTACAAATTAGCCAATTTGGCTAAATCTGACTGTTAAATCTGACATGTTGGTTTGTATTATTAATGAGTATTGTCCCTCATTAAATAAACAAGTAAAAACTATAAATTAACATATACAGAGACTTAGGTCATCATAGAGATCCCTTTATTAGGGACCATCATAATCTCGAGCAGGTGGTGACTGCACCACACTCCACGAAACTTTCTCCAGCTCAGATGCCTCTAAACAACTTGGTCATGAGATCAAAAGATCTATTTTCCAGAGAGAGATTTTCATATATCTTTCAGCCAAGCATCGGCTCTGGCACGAGTACCAGCACCATTTTGGATTAACCGGTTTGAGAAATGGCAAAAGGGTACATTTTCAAGGATGAAAGCTTGTTGAATGGAGTGAGCCAACTGGTAGCTTGTTGAACTGAGTGGGCTGACTGGTCGTGGAACCACACTGGCCAGAGGTCAACCAAGACATGGTTATGGCCTGTTTTTTTCCTTGGCCTCTGCCCATGCATCACACCTTAAGGAATAAATCCATGCTTAACAAACACAGCCCCTCTCAGCAGCAGAACACTGTCTTCTATAATCACCACCAGCCACTGGCGAAGGACAAGTTGAATCATTGTTTGGTTTATGGCTAACGTAAAAACAGATATGTCCTGAGTACTCAGCTAACAAAAATATGTTCTAAAAACACTTTGCCAACATTCCCATTTAGTTATGAAAATGTTGTTTTTGAATAGCCCCTGAATGTTTAAAACATCCATTGTTTTCATGCTTATTGTTTTTTTTTTCTTGGTTATGTGCACATTAAAGAAAACACTACAGGGATCCTATCATGCCCCTTTTTACACAAAGGAATATAAATCTCAGGTGTCCCTAGAATGTGTCTGTGAAGTTTCAGCTCAAAATTATGATCCGATCATTTATGATACCATGCTATAAATGCCTTTTTTTTTTAACAGAAAGAAAAACATGCTGTTTTCATGCATGTATTGTTAAAATTAGCTGCTTCTCCCCACCCCTTTTTCCAGAAGATGGCTATGGCTTTACAAATTGTGCCTCAGATACTCTGCCAAAACATCTTGCTTGGTTTTGATAATCATCTCTATATTGCATTCATGCTCATGTGACATTGCAGTTCTTCCTCATGTTTGTGTGCGGCTTAAAGCCATATCAAATTAAACTTCTGATATATGGCTTTCTAAGTGCACACATCCAAAGCACTCACACAGAAAGCTGTAATACGGTTGTCTTTCACGTCGGTTATGTCTGTGAATGTAAGCAGCTGGGAAAGAAATTGCATTTGTCTATTAGATTTGTGTATTAAAGTGACAGCAGTGTCTGTGCTGTTAATATTAATCAAACAACAGCATAACAACTTTGGTAGCTTTATAAGAATACATGTATTACTTGAACATTAATTTTAAATGCTCTAGCGAGGAGATAAACATGGCAGACTGTGTCAGAGATGGTCTTATTATTGGGAGATACGAGGGTCTGTGGTACTTACTATAGGCAAAAGTGTAACAGTCAACGTGGATCATGTGTGCCTTGATAACCAATCACATTACAGCCTTGATGTAACTGAATTTCAGTCAGAGTTGTGCGACACTCAATCGCCATTTACGATTACCACAGGAATGAATGAGAAGTGCCGTAAACTGAATCCTACCTCAAAACATCCGTGACTTCTCTTACGAAACAGCATTTTTTTTCAGTGTAAACGCTAAAAGTAGTTCAATCCAAAAAAATATTGTTTAACGGCAAATATGTTGAAGATTATCCGATAGGTTGTCAATTCATTAAATAATAGGCTGTTTCCTCACAAAAGCTGTTAATTTAGTGTAGTGAAGCCTCTCCTCCATTGGCATCCATATAAAAAACAAAAAAACAAAACGGCTCTTGTCTCCTTCCCTGTGTACCGCCGCAGCCTCAGCATTAGCCATTACACTTTTTTTGGCTAAAGGTTGCAGGCTTGCCTTCCAGTGTCTTTGACTGTGTACAGCTCTCTCAGAGGAGGAGCTAATAGGGCAGAGATCATTAGCAGTCATGGGCGGGGCCTGTTGCAATGTGACATCACATTGGACTACATTCCCGAATGGCTCATTTGTTTTTGATTTATGGAGAAAATAACAGAGTGGATGGATTTTTGCCACAATATGATGGTTGTGTACACACACTGCGGACACGTCATTATGTTCAAAAATAATAAAGTGAATTTTGCATAATAGGTCCCCTTTAAGGGAACATTCGATTTTATCCATTTGCAAACATTATGGGAATGTTACTTTCAAATGGTCTCTGAAAGTTCTGTAACAAGTAGTATAATGTAAAAAAACAAACAACAAAACAAAAAGAATGTCCAACTAAAACGGTTTTAAAAAGTTCCATAAATGATGTATAATGTTTTTGTGTTAATATTTTGAGATTGTTATTTTGAGACCAGATAACTTTAAACAAACTTTGAATCATAGCTCTTCAAATTTTCATTGTTGAAGAGTTCACTGTCTGTGGGTGGTATTTTTTCCCTGGAACATTGTCAAGAGATGAATAACAGAAACTCACTAAACTACTACAAAATTGTCATTTTGGCTTAAGCCGGCTTTGCATTGATCGACAGCTCAGCCTAATGCCAAATGCTTGTGTAACCCCTCTTAAATGATTGCTGTGATGAATATTATTATATACGTCATTGTTTGAATTCAATATAATGACCATTCATATGAATGAAAATCTACATAGATTGATAAAAAAATATTTATATTTGTGTTTTTGGATTGAACTAAGAAATGAGAAGCAACGAATTGGAGCGTTAGGATGTTGGCTCCGCCCACTTGCCTGTGGCTAGCGTGTGCAGGCTAGTAGACTGATACAGAGCGACAGAGAAACCTGATCTGACGAGAGAGTGTAAAAATAGAAAAATACAATCTTTAATTCATTCAAGCTTCATATTAACTGATCAAAACAGCCCGTAAACACAAGATATTAGATGATTCAGCGTGTTTGTGTTACTCCTGCACCACAAAACTTGCATGTGGAATCGTGTGATTGGGTCAGGCCGCATGTTCTGTGCGTGTCTCTGTGGTTTGCTGACGCCATTTTGATTGCGTGTACCTATGAAAAAAAAACAGACGAGAATGCACAGGTAATTCATTATTATGACATAAGTTGCATAAATGATATGCATGTATGTATTATTTGGTTCATGTGCTCTGTATTTCATTGAAATTGTTTTCATTCTTTCATTCTTGATGCACAGAATTAAGTGTGTACTGGCCTGTGAATGTACAGGCCAGGTTTTTTTTCCCCTTGTGAGGATGAACTTTCATGTGGATTTCCATAATTGATGGCGACGACAAACAATCACGTCACTGTCCAGTTACAGTAATCCTGCTAATAAGATTCATGCACACCAAGAAGTGTGTGTGTGTGTGTGTGTATTAAACCAGTCAAGTCAAATGAGTTGGGTTTTTGTTGAGTCACAGGAAATGGCTTGCAGGGTGAAGACCCCCCTTCCAGAAATCATTAAAAAGCTGGCACGAAAGGCCAGGAATGTTTATCAAATTAACGCCTGAGTCTGAGGGTTTCACAGCAGGCCATGGAGGCAACAAGGCCCTTGTCTATAAACCAGCAAGGCTTGGCGACAGTGGGTTGGATGGATGGACAGAAGGAAGAGGGAAAGCAAGGAGTGGAAAGAATAAGAAAAATAGACTATATAGCTTTAATAGCTCATTGGCCACTCAGGGACAGTGGCTGATTTTTGCTTTTGGGAGAGCCAAAGGGAATTTGGCATGGTTTACCATTAAATTCTAACAGAGACAGCTGTGGATTTGCATAGTTATATTGAGTTCTTTTGTCCCTGCTTCTTGAAAGAATAGCTCACCCAAATATATATATATATGTATAGGGGAAGATTTTCAGTGAATGATGGCTGAGAATAAAACAACAGCCCACTGCTTTTATGGTACGGAAAAGAGCAGCTTGGGGATTCTTCACAATACCTTATTTTGTGTTTTATAAAATACAGTCAGTCATATAGATTTGGAATGACATGAAGGTGAGTGAATGACAACATTTATTTGTTTATTTGTTTGTTGGTTGGTTGGTTGAACTATTACTTTATCAAATTGTAAATAAGAACTTCCATGCTGTCTGGAAATAAGTACAGAGTACTCTGCATTGACAGCAGCATAGACAATGTTCTTGTCTAGCAAACACAAAGGGATTAGGCAAGGAGAAACAAAGCTCTTTAAAAGCCTTCATACATCATATGTTGACAAGCTACACATCCATACACATGTCCAACATACACTCTGGTCACAACACCCTGTGCATTGGCCATGTAAAAAATAAATCATGTCACTTTGCATATAGTCTTCTGCAAACCATAAAGGTGGCTTTGTGCAAATATAAAATGTGTTTGGGTTAGCATGTGCAAGTTTTGCATACAAACAAGAAAGGATGCCTAAACATGAGAAGGTCCATGCTATCGTTGTGTCCCAGAGTATTACTTTGGGAACCCAGGGCAGTCTTGTAATGGTTTATACTGTCATGTCAATACATATAAGAATCCATATCAGAATTACAATCTGATGTTCAGGAATTGCCTTTCCCATTGACATAATCTTTACCTGTGCTGACCTAGAAAGTCAAGAATTGTTTAATGTGCATCACTCACATGCATACACCATTTACTAAATTTCTGTCAGCCTGCGGGCAAATGTGTTTAGGCTCCATCACTCGTGCATCTCTCAGGGGCATCTTCACACACAAATACACCTACACATGCAAGCTCTCAGACTGCTCTACACAAAACCTATTTAATGGATCAAAATTCTGAAGCAAATGTTTGAAGTGACTATGTGTGCACAAGTGACTGTGTAAAAGAGAGCAGCACTGACATACTATACAAGTATATATTGTTCCTGCTGAATAAATCAGCATAGTTGATCACTGGTAGCTGTTATATTTTAAATACTGGGAAGGGTTACACAATCTTATTGTGAGGCCTTACCTAAATCTACCATATTAATTTAGTGACATTGTGACTTAGACGAGACTTAGCTAATAGGCCGCAAGTGAATGTAAGGTTATCTTGGTACGGTTGATGTTTCAAACTTTGGTCCCACTTTATATTAGGTGTCTTTAACTACTATGTACAGAAATAATGCATTGTTTGGTACAATGTATTTATTGTGTTCATATTGTATTGCAAATCACTTTTGCTGCTTTTGAGGTGGGGATGGTTATGGTTAGGGACCAGTGTTGGGCAGTAATGCATTACTTAGTAACGTGTTACTGTAATTTGATTACTTTTTTAGTAACGGAGTAATTTAACGCGTTATAATTTTCAAAATAGTAATTAGAGTATAGTTACAAGCCGAGGTCTCTATACGTTACTGCCGCGTTACATTGTTGACAGAATGCAGTGTTTTATAATCTAGAGATTGTAAAAAGGATGTAGCACATGCACTGTCTAGTCAAGTGCCAGTGGATTAGAGTCCTGCTCCCGCGAGACCCGACGCAACAGCGCGGCGCGGGACAAGAGGTGCGAGTGCGCGTGCAGGCGGGTAGACACTCGTGTGTGTGTGCGGGATGCGGGAGAATAAAATGATTCACGGGAATCCTGCAAAATAGAAATATCTAAACATAAAATATCTAAAACAAATAAATTGTTATTAATCTATTGCACAGAAGCAACATGAACTAATATAAAATATAGTTATATTAGTATAGATAGATAGATAGATAGATAGACGTAATTTAAGCACAGCTAGTGCAACTTGCCGTTGGTTCCTAGATTATCCAGAAACACTTTCACAGTTATTCGTGATTACTAGATTAAGACAATATATAAACAATGACTAGAAATTGACTAGAATTAATATTTTATAAATTCTAAAAATCACAGTTTCACAGGTTTTCTGTGGGTAAGCTGGCCTTGTCAGCAAACTCCTAGACTGTGAATTTGATAGTAAGTGGGTGTCTGGCTGTGTTGCTGAAGGTTTGTTTCTGAGTGCTTGCACACATTTATTCATGTGGCATCTCTGACACCAGACCCGGTTCTAATGAGGCGGCTCAGCAGACTGGCTCAGGTGCCGCACCCTAACCATGCCACGGAACATTGACAAATGGCTGTGGTATCCTCGTTTAATCTAAGTGAGCAAGGCCACAAGCAAGCACCAGCAATTTCATAGGAATGAGTCCCCTGAGTCTAAACGTGACTTCCCTTTTGCCTCAGTTAGTGCGCCATTCAAGAAAACTGCATTAATTTTCTGGGAAACAATTGTTTCTGAGCAAGGGGGAGAAAGGAGAAAGAAAAGTAAGTGATGTGTATTTGCACACTGAAATGGTAAACATGCAAAGGAAAAACTTGCCAGATGAAAGAGGAGGCTTATGCAAATCATTTTGCACTGCAGCCCTTCAAGATAGCCAGGGTTTGCTTTTCTCTGCTTAGCATGTTACACAAACATGTGCTGTGTTTGGAAAGCATACTTAGATATTGTTTCTCCAGCAATATATGTCTACGGCGGTCCACATAAGCTGTGAATGCTCTGAATACCCAAGCTATTTTGCTCATTCCTATTGACATTCATATGAATTTCATTGTCATTTGAGGTGTAACAAAGTTTATATCCATAGTAAAATGTTGAAATGTACATTTTCTGAAATATGTTCCAATTACAGAGGGATTTGTCATTGTTTTGTGATCTCATTGGTTGGTTTGCATGTGGGCAATTCCATGCGCTAGAAAAGCTGTACCCTAATTGCTCACCCAAGTGGAAAAACAATCTAGTACTGTTACCAGATAACAATAACAGAAAATCACCTAAATGCTGCTGATACCAAATTCTAAATAAAATCAAATGAATAATACAATTGGTGAACATCCATCCCCCTACTTGAGGAACCACTTTGTATTAAGTGTCTTTAACTACTGTATTTACATTAAATTAATATTTGCTACCTTGCAATTATTGTGTACATACATGTTTTTTTTTTTTCATTGTACTTATATTTAAAAATACCTTACCATATTAACGTGTATTATTTTTTTTTTTATATATATCACAATTACACTGTGGAACCCTAGACCTACACCTTAGCCGACCCTTAAACTTAACCAAACCACAAAACCTGTCCCTAACCCTAACTAACACCTCAATAGCAGTAAAACGTAATTTGCAATTCGATATGAACACAATAAGTATGTGGTAACAAACAATTCATTACATTTGTGCAAAGTAGTTAAAGTAATGCAAAGTGGGACTTTACTTGATATCATACCATAAATGCTTTTCATGCTATGCAAACTTTAGCTATCCAGTTGTTTTATTGTTAATAAAAAAGTCCCCTGGCAACCAAGTTGCAGAGGATAAATGCAATAACATGGGTTTATTTTATGCATTTTTGGGATGCAATTTGTGACAAGCCAAGTTAATATGTTATGTCTTATAACCAATTAATTTATCCTGTTATTAACTTTAAGTGAGTGTTATATGATTGCAAATATAATCTAAATGTAAAATATTTCTGCGCAAAGATATATTTAATTGGACTGACTCTCTCTCTCTCTCTCTCTCTCTCTCTCTCTCTCTCTCTCTCTGTGTGT
>NW_015544144.1:448548-466476 GCF_001515605.1 Sinocyclocheilus anshuiensis
TTGTGTGTGTGTGTGTGTGTGTGTGTGTGTGTGTGTGTGTGTGTGTGTGTGTGTGTGTGTTTGAGAGTGTGTGTGAGTGAGTGAGTGTGTGTGTGCGAGTGAGTGTGTTCGTGCGTGCGTGCGTGTGTGCATGCGTGCGTGCATTCCTGTGTGTGTGTGTGTTCTATTACAATTAAGCTTGTATTCCCTTCTGAACATAATGATTCACACCGTACATAATTTGTTGACACTCATGCATCCTATGACACAATTCTGACATGCTCAGGGATACACCTGCATAGTAACTAAACAAACACATTAACATAACCCATAGTCTTTACCTCAGTAATAGGCTCATCAAAAATACAACAAAAGGAGTGTGCCTTCTCAACGCACTCTTTGTACATAGTTCCAAGCAGCCTTTAACACTAGAACTACCAAGGCAGTCATTTTGACCGTTTTTAAATTTTAAAATGTAATATCTTTCTTGAAATAAAACCCATATGACTATAATACCTTGACTTTTCCTAAATGTGTGTATATTTTATTATAGCATTGCTATTTTATTAAAATTACAAAACACAAAAGAGTTATGAGTATTTCTACCTTGAATGGCCAAAGCGGTCAAATTGACCATTCGCATTACAGACGGCGTATAATTTCTGCTTTTGCGACTTTTTCCCATGGTTGAAGATGCACGTCACTGTTGCCTAGCAACTTTTGTTCTAGTTGTTTTTATATTCTATTGCTAAGCTAAAATTCCTGTTCGTAAAAAAGCCGGGTGGACACCTTCAATACAACAACTGCTGTCATTCAATCTGCCACGGTTCCAGGTATGTTAGGCTGGAAGACTATAGCCTGGCTGTTATCAATAATAGCCTACTTCAATGTTATGACAAAATAGCCATAATAATAATAATAATAATAATAATAATGGCTATTATTATTTTTATGCTAGTGTAGTGCTATAGCTAATACATATAGGCTATTTTAGCCCCGACAAGACTGATATTGTGAAATAAAACAAACTAATTAGGCTTTTTTTTGTGTGACTATACTATCATAACAGATCCATTTATTCATGGATCACGATTCCAGTGGTGGCTGCATAGAACTGTTTCCAATTCATCTGATCCGAACATTTCCAATAACTCCAGAGCGTTGTAAAGTACAAAAGTAAAAATGTATTGAAAAAAGATGCAAGTAATCATTTCCAAAAATCACAACACGTTTTATCTACAGAAATATTCTGCTTCGGTTCTTATTTGTTGACATTTAGACTTTCAAATATAAAATTTTCACTGCGGTGAAAAACTTTTGCTCTCCCGCTTGCCGCACACAAAGCGATGCACGCACATTCGGGAGCGGTTTACGTAACTCTTACACAATTAAATATTACAAAAAATATTGTATTTTTTAGGGTGATGACATAAAATATGGCAACAGACATTCAAAGCTTCATTGTAAAACCTCAAAAGAAGCTTCGAATGTAAATATGATATGACAAAAATGGCATTCAGTTCAGTCTAGTATGAACGGTCAGAATGACCGCTATGGCCATTCTAGTAGTTATAGAATTCCGGAAGTTCTAGTGTTAAATCTGCCCAATGCATAGGCCTACATATTTATCAATTAACAAAGGCGGCTGAAAAAGTCTCATTATTGGTGGTCCTCATTGGATTTCCTTTGTTATGTATTGCTTTCTTTTCTCCAGCACCCCCAATCATACTCTTGGTTTTAATGTTGTGGATTAGCCTGGCCTATTTACCTCCTCTCCGTAGAACTCAACATTACCTCTTTCTCTTCCCCCCCACTCCCATTCTCCAGCCGAAGCTCAGCCCACATGATCATGTAATCATTCTTACCTATGCAGCTAGAATACTAAACACCATGCTGAAGCCCTGCAGAGAGCTTCTGAGGCAAGATACACAGTTGTGTTTTGACTGTAGCTGCATGATTCTAGCAGAAAAATAACTGCTTTTAGCAGTCGCCGTCGAATAAACTGGTGATAAACTGCAGAGCTCTGGCGCTCTTTTAGTCAAAGGTATACTTTTAAAAAAAGATTGACATTAATTATTCAGACGCAGGCTCAAAATTGAAATGTTTGACAGAAAAACAAACAAACTGTGACTAGCTGTATAAAAAGCAAGAGTAAGAGTACAGTAGATCTACTGTGAAACTGGCCTTCAATTTTTGAGTTTCAGATAAACTGATAGTTGTGTGTCTTATGCTTTGACAAGCATTCCTGATCATTGCTTTAACTGCTTCCAAGAACACTTTCTTTTGAGATAGAGGTGCTGAAGTCATAATACTGTGATTCTTATGAGAATAACCTCTGCTATTTTATGCATTTGTTTCGTTAATGTGTCAGATTCGTTCACAGGTCTGCTTTAATATACATTACTGGTTGAGACTCCCATTCATACACGACTTGGACACTTTATAAACTGAAGACTTCCCGATTTGGGAATTACCCCTGCACCTCTGATGCACTTTAATGTTTCCTCATATTTGAGAACTTCAAGTAAGAACAAGGCATTTCAAGGGTTATAGAAGTGTAAGAAAGAAAGAAAGAAAAAGAAAAGCTAAGCGCAGGATGTGCACAAAGGCCAGGTCAGTGTGCAGCAAGGCATCCTCTTGAATGAGAAGTCCCGGAAGTGCTGTGCTGCTTCCAGAACTGTGGCCCACATATCTTGTAGCTGGGAAAGGCAAAAACCTTTATGCATATCTACAGAACTCCTTGTAAAAATACTAAAAACTCAGTTACCCAAACTACACAAAAAATGTGTCATAACCTAGATGTGTCAGGTGTTGCAATATACAAGGCTTATTATTCACATGAGAGCCACTGTTCTGAACTCGGTGTCAGTGGGAGAAGTATAGCGTACTTGAAGATAATGGTAAGACCCATCTAAGGTCAAACTATGGAAACCATTGTGAAGGCTGGAAACAAAAGGCAAGTCGCTTCACTCTGTGGCCAACTTGGCCCTAGGGCATCTAGATGCAGTACAGTTCCTACAGCTTGAAAGGAGAAACAATTAAATATCCAAAACTTTATGATGATTAAAAATCATCAAATAAGAGATATATTATGACAAGAATGGCATCTTGATTTTTTACAAAAACAACAAAAGATAAACATAAAAATTAGCTAAAATACTAAAATGAACATGAACTGCATATTGTGGTGATACATTGGTATCCAATAGTATGTTAAGCATAGTATGTTTAAGTATCTATGATTTATTGTCAGTGTTTTGATATATGTTTGGATAATCTGTACATGATTTCATGATTTCATGAGCAGTTGAACTTATTAAAGACGTAATTACTTACAAGCTATGCAGGTTTGGTTTCGCCTTCGGAGAACATAATCTGTGCCTCGATTCACACAGCTAGAGGTGGACAGATTTTTATCAATACCGGTTGGGCTAAAATAATGCTTGGGAAAAAAAACAGTATGTACCATACTTTTTAAATATTATGGTTAATTATACACTGATTATTAATGCTATTACTAAAAGTTAACACACTCTAACAATGAACAATACAGGACATATAACCTTAGTTAATGTTACACATAGACTTTGTTATTGTTAGCATTTCATATCAAAGTCACACTGCTGTTCTCCACTAATTCAGCATCTGGTCAACACACTGTATATGTATGGTTTAGTTGTCAATGTTTTAAATCTGCATCTAAAGTGTCCTGCTTTGTGCAGCACACAGCCTCACGTGTCAAAACAAACAGCACGAGGCGTCAGTGATTTGGCCTCTAGATATCGCTTTCGTACGGTGTAGACCTTCTCAGCCGCTCCCAATACTGCATTACTGCAATTCCAGAGGCTGCAGCTTCAAGTCATCCGTTTCTAGGACCCTAGGGCTATTTTTTTTTTTGGAACAGCGCCACCTAGACAATTCATGGGTCACAAATCAGACGTGAAGCACTGCGGCTAATTGAAGTCTCGCACAGACACTAAGTCTGTCTTTTCAACAAAACTGAAAAATTTAGATTTTTTTTTATCTGAATTTAAATCCAGAATATAGTACTTGTATATTGAAATAAATTAGGTTCAATATGTCAAGAAGGTTATCAACGTGTATGCGTAAGGTTAGGGGTTGGTTAGGACAGTATATCAATTAAAAGTATACGATTAAACAACTAAATAATTTCTGAAAAATAATATAAATAATTGAATAGTATGTGCTATAAAATAGTATAAACTGGTAACACAAACAAACAAATTAATTAATTAATTAATTAAAATAAAACTAAGGTCTTAGAAATGTGGTCCTAGAAATGCGGTTTTGAAACTGCAGCCTCTGGTATTGCAGGAATACCCTACTCACTGCTCCAGCAACGGACACAACCCGGAAAAAATATGATGGATGTTTTCTGATAACTGATTGTTCCACCAATCAGCTATTGATGCCGATTAATCAGCGAAACCGATCAACTGGTTGACCTCTACACACAACTACAACATCATGGTTACAATAGGTTGTGCCCTCACAATGCATGAATGAGACTGTGCATTCTACCATCAGCCATGTTCTGCGTTGTGGACATAAACACTCCACTACATAGTGGGTTAACAGGTTGTGCCTATGACAATAGGTTGTTCCCCCATTGAGCATGTTGGTTACCTCATATTGTGTCAGACTGTGCATTTTCTCACCTTGCCCACCACGGTCATGAATGATTTTATACCTCTGATATCTCATCCACTGACTATAAATATTGTTTAGAATGGGCCTAAGTGGTCATTTAGTGAACCAAAGTCTTCATCCTCAGACTCATTCTCAGAGGGGATCTGGCTTCTACAGTGTTTTCAAAAGCAAAAGAACAATGGTGGTTTAAGCCAAATCCTGATTTGTTTCTGCTAATCTTTACTCTGAAATACAGGAAGTTCCTCGGATTTGCATTTAGGAGCAAAATCTTGCAATTTTGACACTTCTTTTCAGCCTGGATTTAACATCTCTTACCTTCATGAAGTGCTCTGTTGCAACTCTGGTGTAGGGTGACCATACGTGCCCTTTTTTTCTGGACACGTCCTGGCCAGGATTTCTATATTGCCTAAAACATAGGTCTTCAACCCTGCTCCTGGGGACCCACTGTCCGGCAAAGTTTATTTCCAACCTGCTTCAGCATACCAGGCCTGTGACTTTACACGTGATCCTGAAGACCTTGATTATCTGGTTCAGGTGTGTTTGATTAGGGTTGGAGCTGAACTCTGCAGAACAGTGGGTCCCCAGGAACAGGGTTGAAGACCTATGGCCTAAAATATCCAGGTTTTGGCTTTGTTTGCACTGCGCAGACTGATCGGTGTTATGACATCAAAGTACCATGAGAGCTATAGAGAGCAGACGGCTCCTTTGCAAGGCCAGAAAAAGGGCACGTATAGTTACCCTGCTCTGGTGCGTACTTGTGTTCATCATTGTACTCGATTACCTACAGATGCTAGATTTGAGAAGACTTTTTTTTTTTTTTTTTGATAAGGCAACAGACCATATTTCTTGTGATGGAACTGAACTTATGCACAACACAAGAAACAATTGTCTGCTGCTTGAGTCCAGTTGTTTCTCTTTTGTCTAAAACAATTCAGCAATAGCAGTGCCTCCACCGGTGGTACTGTTGAGCCTGCTTCATTTCAGTGGTGTGTCAACAGTCAAGTAGGTCTTCCTCACTGCATCTGGGTTATGCTCAGATGCTATCGGACCATGTTACCTTGGAAACAAACCCAGTTTTTGACTCTGCATGTACCTTTGAGTGGAATCTGTTACTGCAAGACAGTTATGACAGATGCCTTATCAGTACGTTGGGGTGTAGTTTATGAAGGACACTCAACCTACGGAGTCTGGAAGAGCGATCATCTCCAATGGCACATACATTTCCTGGATATTTTTGCCTTTTTTCCAGTTTTGAGCTGTTTCCTTGTGGACATTCAAGACTGACATATAGTCAGACGGTTGGTACATTCTGATAGTCAAGTACATAAAGCCCTATGTGGATGTTAGTATGGCACATTCTTCTTTTAGTGCAGAACAAGTTTTTGGCACTAAGGACAGTGCATATCCCAGGTCAGTTGAATCTGGAGGCACGGGTTAAGGCCCAGAGAATGGAGGCTGCAACCTCAGACCATGTGTCCAATTTGACAGAGGTTCAACCGGGCAGAGGCAGCCGACTTCCCCTTTTGATTCTCTCTTTCTCCTCCATCACTTCTGGGTAAGATGCTCTGGCTCATGCGTGGACACTGGCCTCCTTAAATGCCTTCCCGACATCTGCTTCCAGCAGTTCTTATGACAGTGTGGGAAGACAGAGTGTGTCTCTTGTTGGTGAGAGATTAAAAAGGCCATTTTGAAACCAAAAGCCCCCTGTACTTGAATTCAAGTGCACCGCTACTATTTGCGTCAGTGGTGCTGAGAGCGCAATCTCGATCCAGTTCACTGCCTAGTTGGTTCAGTGCTTGCATTCCTTCAAGCATATTTTTTCTGCAGGCACTTTTCCAGCTTAAGCTACACTTAACTCTTTCCCCGCCAGCGTTTTTGATCATTTCCACAAAACTTTCATGTCCCCCAGAATATTTTGTTGTATTAATATCTGAACATGCAATATGTCAAAAGAAAGAACAAAGCCTCTGATTTTAAACAAACAAACAAGCAAGCAAAAAAAAATGCTTGAATGTATTCTTTTTTATCAGCTCTTGAATTTGGGTAAGTTTAATGAAAAATAAAGCAACATTTTGAACAAAATCATGTTTTTGTCGAAGACTACATCTGGTTTGGATACAGAACAATAATCAAACCATAGATAGATCAAGTAGATCGCTTCCATCAACGCCCCTAAGCTTGCATAGTTCTATACCACTTCCTGTGTCGACATTTCATTTTTGTAACATTAGGCAGTTTTGATTTATATGCTGTTTAATATTTGATGGTCTGGTTATTTTACACATGCATTAATTTTACACATGCGCTACATATGCTTTGCCTGTGTTTTGACCCGGAGATTCTGTGCTCTTTCAGAAGATGTGTAAGATGTGTAGGTGCTCCCTACTATGTAATAGTGAAAACATGCACCAATGATGTATGGTGTTTCTTTGGCATCAAACAGGATTATTTAAGGGTTTGTCTTCGGAGGATATTTGTGTGGCAACAAGTTGTGCTCACTCACATTTGTTACTATTAAGCATGGCTATACCCACCACTGAGGTTTCATTTAGGAAACATTATAACATTTACATAAACATAAACATAACATAACCATTATAACAAGAGCACCTTAAAGGTTTTTGTGCATTATATTCAATTTATATATATATAGCAATTATCATACTTATTTTGCCTCAATAAAAAGCTGCACTATACATTTAAAAGAAATGTCTTTTAATTTTTAATACAGACTTCAGACAATAATCACATCTGCAGGGTGTTTCCATAACATCAGCCAGTGATGCAGTGTCTCGTTCCCTACTAAGGGAATCGAGATTGCATACATAACCAAGAGATTGTTTTCCAATTGTATGTTCTGTGTTGCTAGTGACAAGAGGGATAGTTTTACCTTGTGGTTAAAGTGAAAAGCCGTACTGGAACAGGACAGTGGTTTAAAGATGCAAATATCAAGCCACTGTTATAAGTGCATTGTACTGATGCTTAAGTCATTTCAAAAAGGTATTTTAATTTTTTTGCAGATTGAAAGCACTTGAACACCGCTATAATCTTGCAAATATGAGTGGAAAACTCTGCATTTTATTTCAGTCCTGACTCCTGAGTTTCCCAGTTGTAGGCATGTCACTAAGAATATATGGTGAATGCAATGGATGCAGCATCTGCAGTTTATACTAAATTTGTATGAAATTCTTTGAGCTAAACCAGGGATTATCAACTTTGGCCCACTGTCCTGCAGCGTTTAGCTCCAACCCTAATTAAATACACCTGAGTAAGCTAATCAAGGTCTTCAGGATTACTAGAAAGTTACAGACAGGTGAGTTTTATCAAGTTTGGAGCTAAATGCTGCGTTCACACCATGTCATAATAACCGTGATTACAGGATGGCAGCACGTGATATTCGAGTCGGAGCTGTTCACTTCCTCTGACTCAAAATCATGCATTGTTATGACAACACTATCAATCCCAATATGAATCTGCAGTGGGCAGGTGGTACAGTGGTTACAAGGTATAAGTTGCAGCTCTCAGAAAATTCCCAGTTTACAAGTTGTAATTACGACTTCTACAAGGATGTGGACGCTTTTTACAAGTCCTAATCGTGTAATTAAAGTAATTACAACATGGCATGAGCGCACCTAAACTCTACAGGTAAGTGGACATCAATTGCCAGAGTTGAGAGCTCCTGAGCTAAACTCTGCAGGGCAGTGGCCCTCTAGGGCCAGATACAATTAGCCCTGCTGTAAACTAATAGCTTCAGTATTCAGCTAAAGAGCTAGTGCCCAACACTGGACAATAAACAAGGTAGTCAAATTATATCAAAGCAATTATCTCTTTTAACTGACAGGTGGAACTTCCAATCCTACTGCTACCATGCTGAGCGTTATGATTGCTCTCATTAATTTTTCTGCAGGTGGTCAATTTCCTCCTCTTTAGACTTTCTCTTTTGTCAATCACAAGCCGAGCTGCTTCGTCTGATCAACCCAATGAACACAATAAGAAGAATATTTCAGATATCTGGTTTGATTATTAACTCCGCTGCTCTGAAGGGAACTATATACTGCCACAGGGTACAATTATATTGGATTGGGGGTAAGCGTTGCAGATGCGAACCTTTGTGATGGATGTGGTTGGTGAATGAAGTTCGTCATTGAGTGATAAAAGCTAATAAACATCAAGACTGCAGTCAGAGGGAAACACATTAGCCATACGGTTACAAAACATTCCGATGAGCTAAATAAAGTACTCTGTGAGTGAGGGAAAATCAGGAGCTTGGATTCATAACGAGATTAGTGAGGGACTGTTAACCTTCAAAAAGTCTTATATTGTACAATACAATGTTTCCCCATATATTCAAAGCGACTGTGTATA
Organism: Sinocyclocheilus anshuiensis; assembly: GCF_001515605.1. Lineage (NCBI taxonomy): Eukaryota > Metazoa > Chordata > Actinopteri > Cypriniformes > Cyprinidae > Sinocyclocheilus > Sinocyclocheilus anshuiensis. Next base: position 457,564 of record NW_015544144.1, read on the forward strand.
TGCAGTCATTTTCCTCAATGATCATATCCATTATCCCCTGGTGTGCCCACCAGTGAACCATCAGAGATCTGAGATGGGAATAGATGCGAGACTGCACAAAAAATAAAAACACTCCACATCAATACAAGATCAACCTCACGGTGGTGAAAAAAAAGCTGGATGTGTTTATTCTGAGTGTGTTTGATGTGAAACCATAAGACATGTCGCTTTGTTTTGCAGAGGCGGTGGTGCTCATGGGATATGGCAGCTGCAGTGCCAGAGGCCCTTCCCCCAGAACAGTATGCATCCCATGTGTAAAGCTTTCCAGAAATGTACTTGAAAAATCCATGTAATGAAAAGAGTGTGTTCAATAACCATAAATGTATTCAAAGGCATGACCCTCTAAGCAGAGTTTGGAAAGCTAATTATTTGAAGGTACAAGGTTCAGACAGACCCACAGATCATAAAAGGATTGATAAGAAACTCATTTGAAAGCAACCATAGCCAACTTTTCTGTGTCTAAGCTAGGATGTTTACTAAATCACGTATACTGTAATTAATATTTTAATATCTTAGTGCTTCTTCAACTTTTATGATTCCATTCTTTTTGTATGGTCACTTTTTTTTTTCCTCAAGCTTTTCTTATTTTTACAACTTATCAAATGCCTAGTACTGTAATGTATAAGTGTTCGTAAAATATGAAAATGATCATAAAAATCATTGTTTCATAAAACTATGATATTTAAACAAAGATACAATATTAACATACAATATAGAACAAAGATCTATTTATGGTTTAAAAATTATTTAGCTATTTTCACAAACAACAATTTTGACCCTAATTTCTAAAAGATAACAGATTTGTTTAGCAGGAAGACAACAATTTCAATGAAGAGCCTAAAGAAAATGTATTATTATTATTATTATTTAATAAATTGTGTAATTAGGATACAGAAAGCACAACAATTGAGTCAGCTGTTTTATTCTAGAAATATTGGAATTATTGAAACAAAAAATATAAAAAATGTTTTTTTTTATATATATATATATATATATATATATATAATTTTCACCACTGTCATTTGCTAAATTTGTTTAAATCAATCAATCAATCAATACTGTTGAAAAAATTACATAATTCTCCTGATGTTTGTACCCCATTGAATATTGATAGTAGACAATTTAATGTGAGAACGTAAATAGTGTGTTCGAGTAAAAGTGCACAGGGCCAAAAGTGTGCATATAAACACTCAGCTCCGTCATACAGGGCTCCCTAGTGTGCACATTTGTTTCAAAATAAATAAGCTTAATCTTTCATTGCATATTTCTTATCTTTGATAGTGTTTCTTCAAGTGTGGCGGAGAGTTTTAATGAAACCCAAACAAAGGCTACAGTTGAGAGATTTGTTTTTGTAGCCTGACCTCATTTAGTTTTCTTGAAGTTAATCATAAATCTTTTTTGTTTTGTTTGTAAGGAAACCAATATACATCAAACGGGTTAAGCATCCATATTGTGTTTTTGACTGAATAGGCTCAGGATTTAAATTTTATTAGGACATGTCCTTGGGCAAAAAATAAGATTTTAAAATTTGTGCCAAAAAAAGAAAGAAAAAAAAAGTTGAGATATTTAAAGGTGACATATCATGAAAATCGAACTTTTCCAGGTTTTAGCTATAATCAGGTCCCCGGTGCATCTACCAACCAAGGAAATGTTAAAAAGATTAACCCAGTAACTTTGTTTTGGTAAGTCTTTTTCTGCAAGCGTCTGAGAAAACGAGCGTGTCTGATTTCACTCCCTTGGTGACGTGGCAAAGGGATCTCATTATAATATCACAGCCCCTTAATCTGTAAGTTTACACCCACGGCGCCGTCATTTTGAATTTGCAAGCGACAATGGTGTACCAGCTCTAATGCCATGGAGAAAGTTTGAGCAAAACATGCTAACTGTTCTGTCTTTGGCTGCACAGACGAGCACAGAACACTGTTTAGAGTCCCAGCCTCAGAGGAGACAAGAGAGCAGTGGATTTATTTATTTATTTAATGTATATTTCTGCTGCCACACAGATCTAAAATAAACATGTGATTTATTTCCCAGCAGTTTACATTCACAGACATAACCGACTGTTTTTGTAACTCGTGTGTTTTTAACGTAAACTTGTGTGTGAATGAGAACTTAGTTTAGTACTCACATGCTGTGACAGCCGCTTTCTGTGCGTGTGCTTCGAATGTGTGCGCTCAGAAAACCGTATATAAGTAGTTTAAAACGCATGATTTCAGCGTGATTAACATGATAATCAGAACCAAAACAGATGTTTTTTAGCAGGTACAAGCTGTAATGGCACAGCTCTAGTCTGGAAAAGGGGGCGGGGAGCAGCAGCTCATTTGCATTTAAAGAGACAGGCCCAAAAAACAGTGTGTTTCTGCTTCCACTCAAAATAGGCATTTTCAAAATGTTATAATAAATGATCTGTGGAGTATTGTGAGCTGAAACTTCACAGACACATTCTGGGGACATCAGAGACTTATATTACATATTGTAAAAAGGGGCATAATATGTCTCCTTTAAGCTATGAATGGTGGCACCTCCAGTAAAATAAAGTCATCAGCTTTGTGTGACCGATAATACATTGCTGAACCATTGCTCACAAAGGATGTGGTCAATAAATCAATGCAAGCAATCTTTAAACTACTCCTTCAGTCCGGTGACATCTCAATAATCAAACCTTTTCAATCTCTTCTGTTGTTTGGTTAGCACCCATCTTTCACAGTCACATTTTACTGTTCTTTCAGGAAAAGCTGAGCAGTTTTGTTATAGATTCTCTTGAACCATCCTAGTGTTTGAATACAATGGCAGCATTAATGCACAAATGAATGCATTACAGTTTAAATTAATATTAAATGTAGTTAGAACTTAAAGTCAGTATGGAATTAAACAATCTATTTTCATAATGCATGTTATAGATTTTATTGTGAACAATTCTATACCTAATACATCAGATGTACATCACAATTAAAAGATCTGTCGCTACTTCTTTTTCATCATGATTTTAAGAGTTTGTTTTTTTTTGTTGTAGGATTTAAGTACATCTTTATGTGTAATTACATTCTATTTTCTTTGAAATATGGTTCAAGTGTGCTGCAGAATATACTGACTTATGTATCAACTGATTTATGACAAAATGAAAAACATCTAAATAAAAGCATTAAAGTATATTTAAAGCAAAATATACTTTAATGTAATTTCTATTGAAAGTTTTGTCATATATTTGAATATATTTGTAATTTCACATTTGTAATGATTAAGTTAAAATTTAGTATATTTTAAAAAATAGTACATGTACAGTAATTCTGAATAACACTCTACCTTTCAAAATTAGAATCAAATACTTTATATGTGCTTAATTATGTTTGTCAAAATAAGTGTAATTCTTTAAAGAACAACAAAATATTTTTAAAACATAATGATTTAACGTATGTTAAGGTAAAACTTTTTTAAAACTAATTTGACCTTATTACAAAATTTAACTTTTTTTTAAAAAGTGTACTTAAGTGTGTTAAGAAGTTATGAAAGTGTATTTACAAGTAGTTTTTTTTTATAGTATATAATTTTAAGATTTTAAGTACACGTTCAATACAATTATACACACTTTTCCCCCCATGTATAAAATGGATGGATAAAAAAAAAAAACAGATGATTCTGTGAAATATGCATGGTTTTATGGAATGTAGCTTTTGTTACCGCATACAGTAGCTAACCAAAAACCAGTGAGCCATTTTGAATGGACAAAGGGTTCATTACATGAAAGCGCTTTCTTATCTGTAATATTATTATTTAGACAAGTTGTGCTACTGTATTATTGATGTTCAATGCTAAAACAGAGGAAAATCATCTACAAAATGTGGAAAAGATGAACATCCAAATGTAGCTTTAAAATATGGGTGCATGAAAAACATTTGTAATTAATTTAGTGCAAAGCGAGTATATGTGACATTCCAACATTTCTGTAATTTATCATATTCAGATGTGTACATATCCACTTATTATTCACTTGGTAGTCCAAGAATAAAAGCATTTATAAGTTTTGCTCCTTTACAAACAAGATAAACATGCTCCAATGCCAAAGTACGACCTGAAAGTGAATTGCAAGGTGTTGCCGGTAATCGCAGGTCTCTCTACAGGAGATATATATATATATATATATATATATATATATATATATATAGGGCAGCTGAGGAGCAATGAATGTGCTTTACATAATGCACATAGCCATCAGGAAATACTGAATGTTTGGACTTCATCGCTCACATCTATTTATTTTTTTCTCCCTCTGCACTTCTCCTTCAGTCCACACAGCTCAGCCCCTTTGGCACTTGGCGTCAGCTCTGTCACAAATTTGAGAAAGGCCTTATTTATCTGGTGGTCAGATTGCTTTGTCAAATAATCAGCCCCCTGGGATTGCGCAGTATCTGAGCAACGGGGCTTTGGGGCCTCAGGGATGTCTCACCCGAGTTCTTGCCTCCATCCATTCAGCCTTTAAAGGTCTCCCCTCTCTCTTTCTACTGCCTCAGCCATTTCCCTCTGAAGAATATTCTTGTTCCTCATGTCCCCACAGGGCTGCTTTTGTTATATCCATTACCCTTTTATTCACTCTACCTACCAGGAGTAACCCACCCACATTATTCCCATCTTACCCGCTCATTTTCTGCTATCCTTTCTTGCAGGCCAGTCTTGCACTATTTGGAAGGGATTTGTTTCTTAAATAGTGTTTGAGTTATCATGAGCGCCTGCAGGATTTCATCTTAGAATATGTATGCACAGAAGGGAAAATGTTTTTTTTTTTTTTTTGCAAAAACAACACTAAATAGTTCAAAATTTCAATATGTGCTCTTGTTCTTGAGAATTTTTAGCATTCATGTAATTTTTAGACACTACTATAGAACTAATGCAAGTGCGCAGCCGTCTTTTGAATTTGGACTTTGGAACTTTCAATTTTGCAGTAGCTTATGGAAGCATGTTTCCGTCGCTGAATAAAAAAAAACAAAAAAACAAGGCAATTGCAGCTTTTTATCTCACAATTCGTACTTTTTTTCTCGCGATCGTGAGTTTACATCTCAGAATACTGACTTCTTTTTTTTTTTTCTCAGAATTGTGAAATATAAACTTACAATTGGGAGAAATAAAGTAAGAATTGGGAGATGTAGACACACAATTCTGACTTTTCTCTTAATTACAAGTTTATATCTAGCAATTCTGACTATTTTCTCGTAATTGCTAGTTTATATCTTGCAATTCTGACTTTTTTTTTCTTACAATTCTGCCCTATTTCTCACAATTCTGACTTCTTGTCCCAGAATTGCGAGTTATGAAATCCAGTTCTGAAGAAGAAAACACTATTTTCTTACAATTGTCATTTTATATCTCACAATTCTGACTTTACAAAACGCAAATTGCAAGTTTATATCTTGCAATTTTGACTTTATTTCTCAGAATTGCGAGTTTATCTCACAATTCTGACTTTTTTCTCTCGCAATTGTGTTTACATCTCAAATTTTTGACTTTTTTTTCTTACAGTTGCAAATGTAGCTTATATCAAGCAATTCTGAGAAGAAAAGTCAGAACTCTGAATTTATATAATGAAATTCTGAGAAAAAAAGCCAGATTTGAGAGATGTAAACTCACAATTGCAATAAAAATAGACAACATTTTGAGATAAAAAGCCGAAAGTACCTTTTTTATTATTTATTCAGTGGCGGAAATTGGCTTCCATAGTAGCTCAATAGCATCACTGTTGAACAGTTATGAACTGGTGAAGTGGATTTAGTTATTGTAGAGTTAACAAAAGTTATCAAGTGCATTTTAATGTTTGAAGAAGATGTTGTAACAAATGTCAGTAGACCGGGAAGGTTTTAAAACGATTTTTTCATACATATATTCGTATGACCTTCATGCTGTGGAAATATAAATGGAAGACAGAAGACAACGAGTGCAGAGCTGAAAAATGGTGGAGCTACATAATGTCTATAAACGTTGTGATCCGGTTCACATATTCATTTACATATACATTACGTGTATTTCAAACAAAATTAAAAAACCTGCATAGTGTCCAGCAGCGTTCAGAAGCAGAGAAAGCCACTGTGATAATGTCACTGGAACTACCACAAATTTTTGCTTTGATGACAAGTCTAAACAAAAGTTTACATTTATGTCAGAAGAGCTATTTAGCAAATATTTAATGCATATTCTGTCTCATCTACTTACCAGTTCATAAGACATGAGACGTAAATAAGCACACGTTTGTATGATGTAAAGCATACACCTATATATCATGGCACTGCACATGTGCACAAGATATTTTTTGAATCCGAATGAGAAAATAATCGTTTACATCCTCAAAGTTTATTTGGGCTGGATTCCTACATGAAGGCTTTTCAGTCCAACTAAGCAATCAATCTGATTATAAATGAATTATTGGGTGCGTGTAAATGTATATGGTGAGAGCAATAGTGCACCTTAGCAGAATGAAAGTGTCTCTAGATAACATCCAACCAGTGCATGTTCATGTAGGAAAACAACTGGAAAACATACCGTTTTGCAAACCAATTAAAATAAATAAATAAATAATTAATTCACAAATGGTTGGCATTGCTGGTTCAATTGAGAGAAATAAAGGACACATAATAATTGCTGATTTTTTTATTTATTTTTTTGCCAGGGAAAAAGTTTCTCAGGTCAGTTGCGGAGCTCATGGTACGTACAGCAGGCGTCACTTTGAGTTAAAGGGATTCTATGATGCCCCTTTTTACAAGATATTATATAAGTCTCAAGTGTCCCTAGAAAGGTAATGTAAAATTTCAACTCAAAATACCCCACAAATAATTGTTTATACCATGCTGTAAATGCCCCTTTTTAAGTGAAAGCAAAAAAAAAAAATAGTAATATTTTTTTTGTGTGTCTCTTTATATGCATTGTATGCTTCTTTCTAGAAGAGGGCTGTGCCTTTAAAGCTCGTACCTCGGATACTCTGCCAACAATGAACAAAACAGTTGGTTTTCCGATTATCATCTATAATGCGGTCATGCTACGTGATGTTGCAGTTCTTGGTCGTCACTAAAAGTTTATTCTTTGCGTGCGTTTTAAAAAGCCTTGTCAGTTTAAACTTCTGATATATGGTTTTCTGAATGCACACACACGAAGCACGTGCACAAAAAAGCCGGTGTACTGACGATTTGTGCAACCCGCTCAGATTGTGCTAGAGGCTAAAAAGACAGGTAGCACAAATCAATAGCGAAAAATGCTATCAGATTGTGCTACCAGCATATTATTCATGTGTCCATACCTACCCCTACCCTAAACCTACCCGTCCATATCTACCCTTACCCTAAACTTACCCTTAAAACAATACAAATATATTTTTGGTAGCACAATCTGATAGGTAGCGTGTTTCGTCGCTACACCCCGGCTCTTTTGCATTATTTTGGTTGAATATATTATCCGCTCTAGAACATGACGGCTGCGCAAATCTATTTTTAAATGCCAATCACATTATTATTATTTTTCTTATTGTGTTATTGTAATTTCATGGAAGAAAAAAATATATATAGACATACCCTACTGGTAAATACAGCAAATACCAGCTTAAGCTGCTAGTTGGTTCAAGCTGGTTATTAGCTGGTCAAAGCTGGTCTAGCTCGTTTTTCCAGTAGGGATAACTAAAATGCGGGACACAGTTTTCGTCTTGCAGGTGGACAAAGCTCCCAATTTCGGGACAGCCTACACACTACTAATGCAACTCAACCAGGCCTCATCCCCTTTTTTGCCTTGGGCGGTAATTATTTAAAAGAGGGATATTGTGACATGTATGTTCCCAGAAGAAAGGGTGTTTAGAAGCAGTGCTTGCTGATATAGAGAATAACTGCCTTTATTATTATTATTATTATTATTATTATTACTACATGTATATAGTATTATATACATAATTAAGGAAAATCAAATGGCCATTTTGATCAGGCTGTGATCAGGCTCCTCTATTGATTAAATTAATTTTTAAATTTTGAATGGGACATCAGCAGGCAATATTTGAACAACCAACAGTTATTTGACCCAGAATGTTAGCAAAAAGGTCTAAATCCATAATGAAGATGCACCAGGCAGTCAGAAATATTCGTGCACAGCAAGAAAATTAGCATTATGGTATTCAACAAAGGTCAAAATAAATTAGAAAATGCCCTGTGAAAATACAATATCCATAATTTAGGAAAATTTGCTCCATAATGTTTTACAAAGATTATAAGAGGAAAAAAAAATTGGATTGGATTGACAAGTATGTCTGTGAACATCTGTATGTCTGTGTGAGATTTTAGTGCTCGCACCTTCTGCGTGGTCAAGCAGATAACCTCTTATCAAGCATACTGAGGGCCGTATGGCTACTCTGTTTGGCGCCCCTGCATGAAGTGCTGACTAGAAGATTACAGAGAGCCCAAATTGGGCCTCAGATTCACCTACGCTTCAATCTCCCCCTTGAGCCCAGTTAAAGGGGCATTCAAAAAAATCGTCCTACTGACTTTAGGACTATGTGGACAAGAATAAGTAAGTGAAGCGCAGGGAGGAAAACTTAGAGTGATGGATGCCTTGTCTTACAGAGGACGGATATATGAGACACCCTGGAGGAGATGAGCAGTACTGCAGCTGAGTTGGATTCTTGTCCGTCGCTATACATGGAAAATGAACATATTTTATATTTATTTATATTATTCAATGAATCAAATGACTCTAGCCATAGTAATGTTATGTTCAGGAAAATACGATAAAATCAATACATTAATATCCTTCATATTAACAGTACGCTGGGCCTTATTTTTGCAGACTTTTAGATTGAAGGTCTTATATAAGTGTTATTAATTCAGCCAACAGAGGAATAATCAGCATTAAAAAAAA
>NW_015544144.1:466578-485126 GCF_001515605.1 Sinocyclocheilus anshuiensis
AAAAAAAAAAAAAAAAAAAAAAAAAACACAGAACAGTATAATACAGTTAGCAAAAATCAATCAAATCTTCAATTAACACAGCAATTTCCAAAAAAAAAAAATATATATATATATTTTTTTTTAATTTAATGTAATTAATAATAATAACCAAAAATGCACTAATGAATTATGGACCACACTCTGGGGATTAGCCTTCAATTCAAAACAACACTGTCAAATCACAATATATCCAGGGGTGCCCAAACTCGGATACAGTAAACCGCAGCTAACAACACACTGCCTGTCAGACAGGAAACTGACCAGCAGGTGGCGGTGTTCAGGCATGATGAAGCTCGACAAAGAGAGAGAGAGAGAGCTAGAGAGCTCTCATAATATCATAATAGACATAGAAGGAGAAGGAGGCGCTGTGGTCCGTTCGTGCTGAGGGGGGAGATGGGAAAGTGGAGCACCCACATCAGGACGATCATCATATCTCCAGGCGTCTGGCGTGCAGAGAGATGTCCACCATAAATCAGACAAAGAAATAGGGCCAGCTCTCACCCAGACCCCCATGGGAGGATGAATTCTTCTGCATTTTACATGAGTCGAGGCACAGCTGTCCTTAAGCATTCTAATTGGATCACAGTGGTTTATCAGTTTATGAGCAAAGAGCATCAGGTAATTTAATCTTACTGCTAAAGGCATTCAATAACTAGCGTTCTCTCCATAATTTCGAACTATTCCCACTTTTTTATCATTATCGTTATCCTTAAAACGCAGAGTGAATGAAAGATAAATAAATATCTGTCGAAGCAACGGCCTTGTGGTTAACTCTTTCCCAACCAGCGTTTCTAAAAAAATTATTGCCAGCCACTGCCAGCATTTTAAATCAAATGCATATCTGAACATGCAATGTGTCAAAAGAAAGAACATAGCACTTCATTCATTGTTTTATATACACTTGAATGTGGTCAAGTTTCACCAAAAAAAAAACAAAAAAAACTTTTGCACAAAAAGCTGAGAAAATCATGTTTTGTCACGTTTTGTGACCGGGTCGGTTTCAGAACAATGATAAAAACATAGATGGAGTAGATGGCATCCATCAAAACTCCAAAAGCTTTCACAGTCCTATACCACTTCCTGGGGCAACATTTCATTTGGTAATGTTAGGCATTTTTGATTTATATGTGTACGTTATACTTACGTTATACATATGTGATTGCTTGTTTCTGCTTCTTCTTCGCCATGTTTTGATCCAAATATTCAGTACTCTTTCAGAATATGTGTAATAGCGCCCCCTATCCTGTAAAACTGAAAACATGGAAAGCCGGGAAAAATTCTGTCAATGGTGGGAAGCGTCGTCTCATAAATGACAGAAAAATGGCAATGGCAGGGAAAAAGTTAATATAAGTGTTTTCGAGCAGTGATGCTCATGGGAGTACTGGGTTCATGTCAGGCTTCCTTCTCTCCCTTCGATTTCCCTGTGTCCTTCAATAAAATTTTCAAAAAAGTGACCATGGACTGGAAGTATTAATTTAATAAAACATAATAAATCCCATGCACGACTTTTACTATTGTCCAGTACAATAAAAACAACACACGCACAGAGTGATAGCGTGCGTCAGTTGTTCCTCAGGTGTAGAGCCTGTTTTCCGTATTTAGCCAGACTCCCCCACGATGCAGTGCCTCAGTGGGCAGCGCCATGTTACGGGCAATCCTGGGAGACTCAGGTGGGTGTATGGAAGCTTGAGCTGGCATGGGGAATGGGGTGGGAGGGAGGATGAGGAGAGTTCCAGATGGGTTTAGGCATTCCATTAGCCGCATGCTGACAGTCAGGCCAGCTGCCACGCCGGGCCATAGAGACCTGGGACTCTTCCCCCAGGAGTTCCCCCAACATCAGGATCCTCGCTGTCCTTAAAAGTGAGAGTAGGTTAGATTTAAAAGGAAAATGAGTCGATTATTACACATTAGCCATGAGGTGAACTATTGCTTTAAGGCTTATACATAAAACACTATGTATGCTTATACAAAAAATTCACTGAAATTTTTCAAAGATTGTATGTTATATGTACTGCTTTTATAGTACTTTGTGTTTTTTGGTAGTTTTTGGAACTTGTTAACAATCATTGTATGGAAAGAGCTTGCCTGAGGATTGTGTCACTGAATGATATTAAATTGTGTGAATAACTGCATTTTTTAAGTTTTTTCTTTTTTTCTTTTTTCTTTTTGCAGACCAGATTCCAAATATTTATATTGGGGCCACGAATTAACTACTCAATTAATTCCCATGACTTACTGATATGTCAGCACAATTTACTAATTCATCTCCCCGTTTTAAGTAAATTGTGAGCATGATTTGCTAATTTGTTACCTTGTTTTAAGTGCATCACCCACATGACTAATTTGATCTAATTTGTGACCCTGGAGCACAAAACCAGTCTCAAGTCGCTGAGGTATATTTGTAGCAATAGCCAAAAATATATTGTATGGTTCAAAATTAACGATTTTTCTTTTATGCCAAAAATCATTAGGATATTAAGTAAAGATCATGTTCCTTGAAGATATTTAGCTACTTTCCTACTGTAAATATATCAAAACTTAATTTTTGATTAGTAATATGCATTGCTAAGAACTTCATTTGGACAGCTTTAAAGGCGATTTTCTCAATATTTTGATTTGTTTGCACCCTCAGATTCCAGATTTTCAAAAAGTTGTATCTCGGCCAAATATTGTCCTATCCTAACAAACCATACATCAATGAAAAGCTTATTTATTCAGCTTTCAGATGGTGTATAAATCTCAATTTCGAAAAATTGACACTTAAGACTTAAGGTTTTGTGGTCCAGGGTCACATCGTGGGGAAGTCGTGGCCTAATGGTTAGAGAGTCGGACTCGTAATCCAAAGGTTGTGGGTTCGAGTCTCGTACCGGCAGGGATTGTAGGTGGGGGGAGTGAATGTACAGCGCTCTCTTCCACCTTCAATACCACGACTGAGGTGCCCTTGAGCAAGGCACCAAACCCCCAACTGCTCCCCGGGCGCCGCAGCATAAATGGCTGCCCACTGCTCCGGGTGTGTGTTCACGGTGTGTGTGTGTGTTCACTGCTGTGTGTGCACTTAGGATGGGATAAATGCAGAGCACTAATTCATAGTATGGGTAACCATACTTGGCCACATGTCACGTCACTTTCATTTGTTCCCTCGTTTTAAGTAAATCGTGAGCATGATTTACTAATGCGTTACATCATTTAAGTAAAATCATGCATATGATTTTCTAATTCCTGTATTTTTGCGTAGTGAAAAAAAGACCTCTAGTGCAGTTGTTATGAATAAAGTATGACAGGACTGTAACGGGAATGTAGCCTGTTCATAAAGAGGGTGCAATATTCATTCACAAATCATTCAATGAACAGAACAGATGTGCATAAAACGAGGTAATGAATTAATAGGCCTAAAAGGTGGTCACGATTTCTTAAAACGAGGGAACAAATTAGTAAATCATGCACACAATGTGCTTAAAACTAGGTAACGAATTACCAAATTGTCCTCACAATTTACTTAAAATGAGGAGATGAATTAGTAAATCGTGCTGATATATTATGATGTCGTGGGAACAAATTGTTCAGTCGTGATTACAATAAAAAAATTTTCCTGCATGTCATGTCCGGGGCTCCATAGGAATCGATAATTTTCAGATTACAAGAACGCATGGTTCTGCCCTTAAACCAAAACGTATTGTACCTACATACCTTTATAGAAATCATGGTGACTGAAAGGAAATTCTTACAAATATGTGTAATTACTGATCTGCATGGTTAATTAACTGCTGACAAGGAGAGAGGCTGTGAATGTGCATTTGCCGCCCCAGCGGTGGGCAAGGCCCCAGGAGTTTCAATGGAAACATATGAGAATATGTTGTAGCCCTTTTTTTCTGCACATGTACCAAAGCTGTTTGCATAGTACTGCAATCAATATCAGGCACTGCTATTACATCATTATCTGCAAACAGAATACAGAAATTGTATGGAAATGCTAAACAGGAGAAGACCTGTTTTCTCCTCCACTTGGAGCGAGCATTTGTGTGGGAGCAGTATAGACACAGGAGGTGGCCCTGCCAGTGCCGACAGCTCTACTGCTTCAAAATGCGCTGCGCTAACAACAGGATTTCCTGCCCCCCGCAGCTCAGCTTCTTCTGTCAATCAAAGGGCCGCCATTTTAAAACTTCGTCCAGCCTGTCTGCTTTACATCCATGCTTCAGCATCAGTCCGACGTGTGACATCTTTTTCATCACTGCCTGTTTTTCCATTTCCCTTTTGTTTTCTCCTTCCTTCTTAAATAGTCCTTTGTTCTCTGGTCCTACACCTATTTTTATCCCACCGTTTCCACGGGAAGAGTCATGCCGATGACGACGCTTGGGAGATTTGCTCCTGGTCACCATGGCAACACTATCAAAAGCTCGAGTCAAACAGGCTCATGCTCGCTGTCTCTCTAGAACATGCCTTGTTTTTTTTTTTCTCTTTAATCTCCTTCTGCTTCAGCCCCATTTTGATTTACTTAGATTTTACACAATGTCATGATGTTATGCCATTCTCAAATGTTGTTTTTTTGCTCATAGAATAAGCACATGGAAAGAATTCTCAAGACCCCATACCACCCATCCCCCCAAACATGCAAATCAAGCCATGTTGTTTTCATTCTCCTCATCCACCTCCTTTCTGCACCGGATTGAGCTGTCTTTACCTCCTTGAACCAATGGGCGTGCTGTTGTAGAGTGAATTAGAACCACCATGTAAGACTTGTTTTGAATGCTATGTTGATGTATTGTAGCAAACACTGCCAGGAAACTTTCCAAAGGCCGGGTAATACAGTGTGGACAATGGTAGTATTTACACTCAGCATTAACCTTATGCAAAGCAAATATGTTTCATTATATACAAACAATCAATACATTAAATTATGTATATTGAAAATACACTAAACATTATATAGTGTTAATATATTCCAATTTATTGAATAATACATAAGGGAAATATGTGATAATATATTTACTTATATATTGTAATATATCCTTCATAATCAATAGATGTACATGTAATAAAATATGGTACTGTGTATTTGAACATAAATGTACCATATATATTCACAATTGTATGGGAACATGTATGTACAATATATATATATATATATATATATATATATAGTCCATAAAGCACTCGTTCAATTAAGTTATAAATGTCCAATTTAATTTTCCACCCACCATGCTGCCATTGCTTTAACATTAAATGTTCATCAAATTTTCAAAAAATCCATAACTTTTAATATTTGTTTTCAGTTTTCAGGTATTTTTCTTATATACCATTAGACATATTTTCATATATAAACTATGCAAACAATAAAGTGAGATAATATGTGTTTATCATTATGTAAACCCACGCAATTCTCAGTAAATTAATTGAGTGTTTCCATAAAGCCATAAATTACATGTAAAAATGTTGTGCAGTTTTTGTCTTCACTGCTATATACTGTATGTATTTATTATTGTTATCATCATTATTATTGGAATTATTGGAATTTTGTTAATTCTTGTTGTATATGCACTGATTAGCCACAACATTAAAGGGGTCATGAACTGAGAAATCAAAATTCCCTTGATCTTTTGACATAGAAAAGGTTATTTTACTATAAAAACATCCTGTAAGTTTCAGAACTCAAAACGTTCTAGTTAGTCTAAAAACAGCTTATATTGAAGCCAGTCTGCCAAAACGACTTTACAGTGCCACTTTATAACGTAATAGTGTGGCTAAACACCACCTCCTCAGAAGATGATCAATGCCTGCTTCCAGAGATTCTTATTTTTGATATATACGAGGGTCTGTATTACTTACCATCAGAGAAAGCGTAACCGTCAGCTTGAGTCATGTGTGCCTTGATACCCAATCACAGCCTTGACATCAATGAATTTCAGTCAGAGTTGTGCGATAATCAATCGGCATTTACGGATACTATAGAAATTAATGAGAAGTGCCGTAAAGTAAATCCTACCTGTCGCAAAAAGTCTGTGACTTCTCTTAAAGGGATAGTTCACCAAAAAATGAAAATCCGGCAATTAATTACTCACCTTCATGTCGTTCTAAACCCGTAACACCTTCGTTCATCTTTGTTCAGTCTCTGCCACCATTCACAAGAATACCACAATGCATGCGTGTAATGCTGCTGATGCAGGAGCGGGCGTTCTGACGTAGAACATACGTCATGGTACTCTCGTGAATGGTGGCGGACACTGACCGGAAGAGAAGAAATTGTTGAATAAAGTCGTTATTTTTGTTTTTTTTGTACACAAAAAGTATTTAAGTTTGAACCACTGATGTGACATGGACTATTTTAATGATGTTCTTACTACTTTTCTGGGCCTTGAATGTGGTAGTTCCCTTGTTGTCTATGGAGGGTCAGAAAGCTCTCGGATTTCATCAAAAATATCTTAATTTGTGTTGCGAAGATGAACGAAGGTCTTACAGGTTTGGAACGACGTGAGGGTGAGTAATTAATGACAGAATTTTAATTTTTGGGTGAACTATTCCTTTAAAAAATTGGCATTTTTTTTCAATCCAAAACATCTCCAGGTTACGTATGTAACCATGGTTCCCCGAAGGGAACGAGACGCTGCGTCGAAACGCTACGGGAACGCCTCCAGCATGACCACGCTCTGAATCACATGTGTAATCAGTCCAATGGATGGGCGAGATGTCACGGGCGGGGTGACATAGCGACCAGAAAGCATAAAAGCACGTTGCGGTGAAACCGGCGTCAGCTTCTAGGAGTGAAGCAAGCGCTGGCAGGGATGCCGGAAGTATGGCCCTGAGACACAGCATCTCATTCCCTTCGGGGAACCATGGTTACATACGTAACCTGGAGACGTTCCCCTTCAGGAACTCGAGCTGCGTCGAAACGCTACGGGAACGAGAATGCCCACGCCGCCAGACTTGCAAATCCCTGCCTAGTGTGGAAGAGCACAACTAAGGCGAGAGAAAAGGGAGCCAGGAATGATGGAGCGCCGTCGAGGAGAGGAATCAGGTCCGAGAACCATACTCGGCCCGGCCAGAACGGGGCTACTGGCAGTCGACTGACCTCGTTCCAGTGCACTCTCTCCAGAACTCCGGGGGTGAACTTTATAATAAAGATCCAGAGCACGACAGTAAGAACTTGGTCCTTTGTTCACTTCATTTTATCACGGATTCGTTTACAAACAAGGCACAATTCGATGCAGGATTTTCAGAAAGATTGAAACTAAAAGGCGATGCTGTGCGACTATATTGGATCCGACAGTAATGTTGCAGCACACAAGTGTAACTGTTTTTATTACGTGGGGTCACTATTGCTTTGTCTGTTATTACAGATCGTTTGATATGTGCTGAGTATTCGTGTGTTTTTTACCTAATCACAGCAGCATCCATCTATGAAAAACTGCAAAACTGTTAGCCAATCATAGCAGTGGGTGTTTACTTCTGAGTCTACAATCTGCCATACCTATTCAAACAGAGCGTAGTGATGAGGGGGTCAAAACAGGACAGCAAATAGCCTATTACTTCTAAATTATGATGTATTTTGATGTACTTTGATACCGCGGCTCCACCTCACAATCACTACTGGACAGACTCGGGCTCCAAATGACGTCACAGCCAAAGTTGAACACACCTAAGAACACATAGTAAAGGAACTAACAATCAATGCCATGTGCTTACAACAAAAGATATAATATGAAGCATGAGAATCTAGATCTTGACACCAAAACCAAACTAGACAGAAGTGTCAGAATCCAGACCCGGCTGCATTTACACTGGCACAAAAAAACAGATTTTTTGCTCTCATCTGACACAGATCGGAATTTGTTGCACACGTGTAAACACAAAAATCCGCACAAGATCTGATTTTTTCACATTTGATCTGAGCCACTTTCAAATGTGTTTGTAAATCATATACATATCCGATATCCGATATCACACATAGCCTATCCGATTCCCCGCAGAACTCCCAATGCGAGGGTGACACGTTTACCCATAAAGATTGTGTTTTAATGCCGGTGTGCTCTATGCACTCGAATTTTATTGATATGGAAACTTTATATAGGTAAGAAATTGTACATTCAAGAGCTGATTTTCAATCCCTACCCCGCAAATTTTATAAATACTACAGTCAAAAGTACATTATATTTCTCAGCAAGAGGTGACAACTTTTTGTAATTAAACCAACAAGCTTCACAATTGCTCGCGAGTTTTCTCTCTCTCTCTCTCTTGTTAATTAATTAGAATTAATTTCAATAAATATCATCTTGGCGCTACTTTATTTCACTAAAGAATTCCACCTCTAACGAGCTGTAGATAAAATAGCCTAACAAATGAAAATTACTGTTATTTTCCATTATTTATCCATTCAGTCAGACATTGTGCTGCAAATCATCCATGATAACCACTGTCCATGCTGGCAAATAATAATGGCCACTCGACGTGAATTATATAAATTTTAATAGCATGTCCATTCAAAACCCGAGGATCTACCATGTGCATAGTAAAGTGATAACTGCAGACAATCCTTTTGGCCGGGAATTCATTTAAACACAGATACAGACATCGGATACCAGTCGTGTCTAAAGTGAATGTAAACAGAGGTGGGCCAAAAAATCGGATATGGACAAAAGATCGGATCTGTGTATTAACATATAATCAAACGTATTTATGTGTGTACATGATCTATAAATATGCTAATGCAGAGCTAAAGCAGGCTAAAAAGCTACAGTAAACACACTGGCCCATTTACACAAAGATACGAAAGCAGTCATGCATCTCTACAGCAGGCTTCACAATTGAGGCAATCAACAGTGAGATCCTGTGTTAGCAGATGAATAGGAAGGCTGTACTGCTCCTCCTGAGATGCTAAACGCTGTCTCCTAATGGTGTCCTTCCTGTTCCCACAGTGTCCAGCTTGGTGTATGCAGTGGGACCAACTGTGCTGGTAATAGCTTCACCTGCTAAAGCTGTCGCATCGCCAGCACACCCCATGGTGCATTGCACCACACGTGACCTACAGCTCAATTGAATTCAACACATATGCTACACTCAAATTAGTTACACAGGGCCAGTTTAGAGGCTGGTTAGGCAGACTGGGCATTGTATAAGCTAAACTTGCATTACTTTTATAAGCTAAATGTGTTGTAATCAGAAGGTCGTTGATAAATTGAATATATTTCTGTAAGCTCTAAAGGACTTTATTTTTATAAAACTGAAAGGTGAAATATTACATTTTGTTGGAGGCCAGGTGGAGGCTTCATCAGAGATGGATTGGCCATAAAGAGGACTGTTCCTGGTGGGCTGGCTGAAACCACATTTATAATACAAAGAGGGAAGAGGGAGAAATGTACGTTCCAGTTGCTCATCTTACTTGGCCTCCCAGTCCAAATTCATGGCCAGACATTATCAAATAAAACAGCAAAAGTTAGTTAAAAAAGAACAGGAAGGAGTTGTTATGGGTTGACAGTGCATCATGAAATTTAGCTTTAGTTAAGGAAGGTCAAAAGAAAAGTGAGGTGAATAATTGTACTGCCGTAACTGTCTTTCCTAATTAGACCATATTATATTAGAGCTAGCTGAAAAACTGTAGTTAATTTTCACTATGATTTTTAATGATTTTGTGAGAAGAACACATACATATTTAATTTGGATGAGATTAAAATCACATAATATGCTTGCAAAACATACATTTACCAAACCTACCCATGCAGGAAAAACTAGTCTTGTCCAAATAGGATCCTACAATGCACACAAAAAACAAAACAAAATGATAGAGCTGATTTTCAACCCCTACCCCGCAAATTTTATAAATACTACAGTCAAAAGTACATTATATTTCTCAGCAAGAGGTGACAACTTTTTGTAATTAAACCAACAAGCTTCACAATTGCTCGCGAGTTTTCTCTCTCTCTCTCTCTTGTTAATTAATTAGAATTAATTTCAATAAATATCATCTTGGCGCTACTTTATTTCACTAAAGAATTCTACCTCTAACGAGCTGTAGATAAAATAGCCTAACAAATGAAAATTACTGTTATTTTCCATTATTTATCCATTCAGTCAGACATTGTGCTGCAAATCATCCATGATAACCACTGTCCATGCTGGCAAATAATAATGGCCACTCGACGTGAATTATATAAATAATTTTAATAGCATGGCCATTCAAAACCCGAGGGTCTACCATGTAACAAAATGATAACTTGTAATTAACACTTTAATTGACATTGTACAACAAGGCTAAATCTCATTTGTTTAGTCTTGTTATGGTGAAACTAATGTTAGGGTGAAATTGACTTTCAAAGCAACACCACAAACACAGAGATGGCTGCTCTCTATTAAGCTATTCTCAGCAGAGCAACCACTCCAGCAAAAAAACAGTGATTAGGCTTTGATTAGAGTGATTACAGCCCAATTTGATCAGTTAGCACATCACAATTGTGTTGAATCTATTTTAGCTTTTCCTCTGCTCCAGAACCAGCTGGTCAGAGAAGAAGCCCTCTCTGGGTCTGTGAAGGCCAGCACAGCGTAGCACAAGTTATTAGCGAATAGCCTTCAAGATCTCAAAGGAACCAAGCAAACTTTACCTCTACCACACACTTCCAGAAGCCTTTATTTTAGGGCTTTCTTATAATATTACAGATACACAGTTAAAGTTACAGTGCTTATATTTGATGACAGATCATCAAATCTGCCAAGGATTAAATGTGGTTCGGACAGAATTGACCTGTCGGACCATTTACAGTATACAAACAGAGCAATGTTTTCAAGGTGCTACAGAGCCACAGTGTTCACACTTTTCCAGAACTCTGAACATTAATTTGAGACAGGAGAAAGTATTTTAACATTAAAGGAATAAATCCGTCATCATTCAAAGGGATATTCCTGTCCTTAATTTTTCATAAGCCTATTTTCTATTGTAGTATAGAAAGGAAAAGCTTTGAAGAGTGTTCATGCTGCTCTTTTCCATGCAATGAAAGTCAATGGTAGTCAAAGGGTCACGCTGCAGAAAAATACTTCAAGTAGTCCATACAACTTCTGCACTATAAGTTTTCGAACACAATTGCTATTTGTTATTTAATCTTTTTTTTTTTTTTTTATGCATGCCCATATTCAAACTGCATGTTGTGATTACATGAAAATGAATGTGCTTGTCACAATGTGTCATATTATATATGTGATAATGTAATATTTTTAGGGTGTATTTAGTTTCTTTTTGAGCTTGGAAACCCTCGGTCACCATTTTCTTTCACTGTATGCAAAATAAAACTTTGGAAATCCTGTTCAACTTATTCTTTTGTGTTTCATATAAAAAAAGAAAATGATACAGTTATAAAACAACATGAAGGCAAGTAATTGATTAGATAATTTTTATTTTTGAGTAAAATATCCCTCACATGTGTACTTAAATGTATTGAATGTGTACTTCAAATCTTAAAAGTGTTTAAAAAAAAACAAACTTGTACTTACATGTATATTATAATGATAATGAAATATAAGGCCACTTAAAGACTAGCTTGTTGACTAGCTTGTAAATTTTTATTTACATTTTTGGAAAAGTAAATATTGTAATTTACCCCTAAAGTACATTTTAAGTCATTAAGTCATTACGTTGACTTGATGTGTTGACTACAACTTGATTATAATTTGTACTGTAGTGTGGTATTTGATGTTACGTTTAAAGTCAAGCTATTTTAAATGTGCTAAATTGCTACTTCATCATTACAAATGTGTAATTATAAATATAATGTATATTTAAATACATGCAAGTATTCAATAGAAATTACATTAAATTATATTTTTGTTTACCATTAATGCTTGTCAGTACATTCAACAGTGCACTTTAACCACATTTCACAGAAAACAGAAGTTATTATGAAATTACATAAAAAAGATGTACATAAAGCCTTATTAAGTAGGTTAAAAAGCAATGTTAGTTTGATTAATTGAATTTAATATACTTAATACTAAATAATATTATTAAATATTTATTAATATTTAAACTACAATACATTTTCATTTAATTGTAACATGCAATCAAGTGTCCAGAAACATTACATACAATTCGCACGTAAGCATATTCTTTTAAACTATATTGTTTCCATTTTAAGTACTCTTTCTAAGCATGTTAAAGTTTTCTTTATTTTCACAAGGTATTCCTTTAATTCAAATTTGCAAGTAAGATATACGAGTCAGAAGTCATGTCCTGCCAGTTAGACAGAGAAAACTATCATCTTTGAAACCAAAAATACAACTGTCCTCCACCTCAAAGCTATCATTTGTACGCCACATTCACACTTCCATTCAAATCCATTCAGTGACATGAGGCCAGGACCTTGGCATCGGTCCCTTACCCTACACTACAGTAATGCTGCGGACATAAGCCAGTCACTCGAGCCTGTTGGCACCTACTCACTCGCCCGTCTGTCTTCCCACCTCTACAACACGCCGCCCCCCACCGAAGCAGCCAGCCACGGACGCCTCGCTCAGGAGGATTCTGTATGCATCGACACAATCTCCCAGAGTGCTTCTCTTGCGAATAATAATACAGACCATCTAATGCATGGGAGTGGTGAGAGGGGCATGACCTCACCGCAGACTGAGTGACAAGTAGGCAATCTGCAACAGATGTCCCAGGTCACGCGCCATTGAAATACTACCTGATCAATAATGGCAATGAGAGGTAACCGTTAGGGGGGCTGCCTATCAATAGGCAAGCTCAACGGCCTCCCAATGCTGAGGGCAGAGGAACGACTCACATAAATCAAGCTTGTCATTCAGGTCGGGCTGTCTCTCTGAGTCATTGGTAATCTGGAGATGAGATGAGGCAGGTGGGGTTGTCCACCCCCATGGTGGAGTGATGTGTTTGCGCAATGTGGGATGAGGCTCCCAGGAAATGCCTCTTGAAGGGGAAAGAGAAATCATGACGAGCTACATCGAGCCAGATGTAGTGCTTACTGTTGGAAATTCCACTGCATTATATATCTGTTGTAATTGCATATTTATGACATTACAGCCTCACCATATGACTGTCAACAAAGTGAGGTGCATATTCATGCACATGCCGAAATAGTTCAACCAAGCATTCAATCTGACCTGGTTACAGCTTGACAGTCTCTTTTTTCCACAATAAAGGTGTATTTTAGAGCCATCGCCGCTAAATCTAGGAACCAGAATAATATATGCTCAGGGGTGGGCTTTTTGTTGACTGTAGCAACAATGTCCTGAAAAATGCAATTATGTTTGCAGTTCCATTTGGTGCTGCTAATAGTGCAGAAATTGTACACAAGAGCTATAAACACCATACAAGTAAAGAGTGCTCATTTATTCAAATGCTAAAATGATAGATAAATAGATAGATAAATGTGTAATACTGCACAGTTTGAATGATGGCGGTGTTCCATTTGGATGGTCCAATGCCTCTTGACAGTCAGCAAAATGTTTATATATTTTTCTTTCTTCTTTTTTTTTAAAAGATTTATAATGAATTGAACTGATCTGGTTCTCGAGTTCCACTTACTGACTCAATAGTCCGGTCACAGTGGTTAATAGCGCTTAACAGCTCACTGGAGGGAAGGATTATCAGTGAACTGACAAAGACAAGAAGCTGTTTCAGAGCTAATGTTGCAAAATACAGACCAAAGGATGTGTATTAGTTGCAAAATTTATGCTTTATCAATAGTACATATTTGATAATTTTTGTACTGTTATAATTAATGATGGTGAATGTAGTTACTTATAGACTCATGCACTGCTTCATACATGGAACCAGATTTTCAATTTAATGTGTATGCCATCATGATACACTTACAATTTATTCAAGAATGTTTCTTGATGTTACAAAGTCAGGCCAAAAACTTAATAATGTAAATAATTGGTATGAAGCCACAAATAAAATAAATGATTTATCACTGCTGTGATTTCATGTAATTCGTAATTTTATTTTAAATTTATAGAAAGTGGACAATCAGATGCTGTGCTACTAGGGCACAACTCTGACCTTTGGTCTTCAAAGTACCCTCTACTGGGAAATCAATCAAGCACATGTCTATATGCTTGTGTGAGAGATGGCAGAGTGACAGACAGTATGCAAAACTCCCCCATGATCATGTCAATTTTTTTTTTTCACCCAAGTTGGTCAAATAAATAGCAGCACATATGTCAAAAATGTAAGGCATGTCTTCCTTACATTACATGTCTTGCAAAAAAATAAAAAATAAAAATATTTAAAAAAATAAAAAAATATATAAAAATAAAATTAGTAAAAACCATGTATTTATTTATTTATTTATTTATTTATTTGTTTGTTTGTTTGTTTGTTTGCAGTATGGCAAATGCGGGGAAAACATCAAATTAAATAAAAGGGATGATGTAAATGTGAGATCTTGAGTATTAGAATGTCGAATGTCAATTTGTCATAACCAGTTACCATTATGATGTAAATCGACATAAAAAATACCATTTACCAAATTATATAAAATGCCAAAGTAGTGATATATTAAGTCAAGTCAAGTCAAGTTGAGCTTTATTAATAGTGTAACAGAAAGTTATTTATGATTGAACTTTCCTTCTGTGGGTTTGTCTGGTCACGAGACACACCAAAATGTTTGCACTGCCTCTTGGTCAGAGGAAATGGAAAACTGACACATTATGCTACATCTATCTGCGGCGATAGCAGACCGAGCTGTGGCTTGGTAAGGAGAAAGTGGATTTTGCTTCTGCTGCTGATTTCAGGTAACATTCATCCCAACCCAGGCCCAGAGCTGGCCCAGCTTAAAACACCAGAGGAACTTAAATTGAGTAACGATTTTTTCATGTTAATGTCAGAAGTTTGATAAATAAGTTGGATTCAATTAGAATCTGGGCAGATTCGACTGATGCTGACATCATGATCTTTACAGAAACTTGGTTGAAAAAAACAATTACAGACAATATGGTACACATAAATGGATATAATGTTTTTAGATCTGACCGTGGTAAAAAAGGAGGAGGGGTTGCAATCTATACTAAATCAAATGTGAACTGTATTTGTAGTCTTTCAGTTAGTTTTTTAAAGTGTTTTGAACTTTTAGCTTTAAAAGTATTTTTACCTAATGGATCTGATATGATGGTGGTGGGTTGTTATCGCCCGCCTTCAGCTTCAAGTAAGGCAATTCCTTTGCTTACGGACATGCTTCACAGATGGACTACCTCTGATTTAGTTTTAATGGGGGACTTAAACTGGGACTGGCTATCTCAGTCATCAGACTCATTTAAGGATATTTGTAACTCGCTATGTCTGGAACAACTGATAAACTCACCAACTTGTCTAAATGGAAAGGACATGAATAAATCATCTTTGCTTGATGTTATTTTACCTAATGCACCACATGTTTTCTCTGCAGTTGGAATTTTTTGCAACGATATTAGTGATCACTGTGCAATATCCTGTGTGAGAAATTTTAAAATGCCTAAGAGTCCACCTAGATATATATATAAACGACAATTTAAAAATGTTAATGTACAAGCTTTTTTGCATGATGTGTATAATAGTAACTTAGGGTTAGTTTTAAATATACCTGATGTGGTGATAGCTTGGGATTATTTTAAATACATTTTTTTTTAAATTTGTGATAAACACGCTCCTTTCCGTAGATTTCGGGTGAGTGGAAAAAATAATCCTTGGTACAATGAAACCATCTCAAACCTTGTTAGGCAAAGAAATGTAGCTTGGTCAAAAGCAAAGAAAACAAATAGTGAAGAAGACTGATCTCATTATAGATTAATACGGAACAAGTGTACAAAATGTATAAAGAGTTCTAAAAGTCAGTATTATCGTAATCTGATTAACAATAATATCAGAATCAGAATCAGAATGAGCTTTATTGCCAGGTATGTTTACACATACAAGGAATTTGTTTTCGTGACAGAAGCTTCCACAATGTAACAGAATGACAGTGACAGAACAAAAAACAGAGATAATAAAAAATAAATAAAAAATAGAACAAGTAAATAAGGAATAAAAATATACAAATCGACAATTGTATGTACAGGTAAACAGGGAATTGCTGAATCATTTAAATTAAGTAACTCATCGAGTTATTTTCTTTTAACCCTATATCTCCCCCTCAAGTTCATAAATTACTCTTAAATTTAGATTGTAAAAAATCAGGTGGGTCTGACAAAATGGATCCAGTTTTTTATAAAGTTTCTGCAGATATTATTGCTGAACCTATTGCATCAATTTTTTATTTGAGTCTATGCACTAATGTAATTCCGCCGTCTTGGAAATCTGCTATGGTTATGCCATTACTAAAGAGTGGAGATCCCTCTGATTTGAATAATTATCGTCCTATTTCTAGACTACCAGTTTTAGCAAAAGTGTTTGAGTCCCTGGTAAATGACCAACTGAAAGAGCTCAGAGTTATTTTCTTTTAACCCTATATCTCGCCCTCAAGTTCATAAATTACTCTTAAATTTAGATTGTAAAAAATCAGGTGGGTCTGACAAAATTGATCCAGTTTTTTATAAAGTTTCTGCAGATATTATTGCTGAACCTATTGCATCGATTTTTAATTTGAGTCTATGCACCAATGTAATTCCGCCGTCTTGGAAATCCGCTATGGTTATGCCATTACTAAAGAGTGGAGATCCCTCTGATTTGAATAATTATCGTCCTATTTCTAGACTACCAGTTTTAGCAAAAGTGTTTGAGTCCCTGGTAAATGACCAAATTTCGGCAAAAAAAATGTTTTTCCTTTGGAGCTAGAAAGCAAAAGATACAGAGTACATTTTTACCCATTTTGGATTATGGAGATGTTATTTACATGCATGCTTCTACGTATTTATTGAAAAGGCTTTATAGTGTTTACCATGCTGCATTGCGATTTATAACAAATGCTTGCTCACGTACTCATCATTGTTTGCTGTATAATAAAGTAGGTTGGTCCTCTTTATATCAAAGAAGGAAATCACATATGTTAGTGTATACTGTAAAGGCATTGTTGGGCATGCTTCCAAATTACATCTCTAGTCTTTTATGCCTACGTAGAAAGAATTATATCACCAGATCATCAAATGGGATTCAATTAGAAATACCCAGGATACATTCAGAGCATGGAAAATCAGCTTTCTCTTACTATGCTCCGTGGTTGTGGAATGAATTTCAAACTGTAACTCCATTAGAAACAATTCCTTCTTTGAATATTTTTAAAAATTTAGTGCAGTGTTTAGCAAATTAATCTTGTTGTTTTAATTAATTTACTGATTTATGATAATTGTTTTTGCTTTGGTTATATGTAATTTTGTCTTGTGACGTGTATGTTTGTGAAATTTTATGTGAAATTTTTTGTACGGTCATCTTGGCCAGGACTCCCTGGAAGAAGAGATTTCTTTTATCTCAATGGGACCTTCCTGGAAAAATAAAGGATAAATAAATAAAAAATAAAAAATGATTATTATTTTAAAGCAACAAACAAGATAATTTTAACGCTCCATTTCAGCCATGTCACCGGACCTTGTGCTTGGCAAAAATGTCGGCCAGTTCCCAGTGAGAGCTGAATGCACTTTAGCCAGCTGCTAACCAAGTGTCCTTAGAGAGAGACTTTCTGCTAGACTGAATTAGATGAGCGGCTGAAGAAAAGTAGTGTTTCTGAGGTATTTCTGCAGCAGTTAATTTGTTTAAGCTCATACAAGACGTCCCCTGACATGGACAATTTAATGACCTTTGCACTTACTGCTCTGTTGTTGTTCATAGTTGTGCTGAAACATGTTGAGACAGGAACGCAAAGGCGATTCTAAATCAGTTGTTAAGAGCAGGGAGCCGTTCAGAGCCCTCGGGCCACAGGCACATCTAAGACTAAGGCTGCATCCCAAAATGCATACTTCCCTACTATATAGAAGGTGAACAGTATGTGAAGAGAGTAATATGTCTGAATTCACAGTGCTCATAAAACTGTAGGCAAAAAAAATTCCCGGATGACCTACTACTTCCAGCAAGATTCTGAAGTGTGCATCCAATGGACACTTTACTATCCCATGATGCCACGGGAGAGGACTTGTGAATGGCAGTGAAGCGTCAAAACTGACACTGGTAGGTCACATAACAATGACAAGTTGAGGAATGTAGCATGTCCGGATTATAGTTATACACACACATTCGTACTATATCAAGGTCGCCCAACACACTTGCCTGGAAGTTTATAGTGACCCTGCAAACCTTAATTAGCTGGTTCAGGTGTGTTTAATTGGGGTTCGAGCTAAACTCAGGGTGTGTCTCAATCAGCTCCCCAGTTCAGTAGTCAGGGCACTGATCTGAGTCGACCATGTTAAGGGCTGTGTCAATCGCAAAATCTGTCCAGTGAACTGGAACTTTAGATCCCTGAAAAATCCCACAATGCACCACAAAAAAACAGGAATCATCAATGCTCACTATGCTACCTTAATGGAAATTGTGTCACATTTCTCAAGCACAAAACATAAAACGCACAAGCCAACTCAATAAATAAAATGAGCTTTATATATATATATAT
>NW_015544144.1:489124-489777 GCF_001515605.1 Sinocyclocheilus anshuiensis
TAGGAGTGAAGCAAGCTCTAGTAGGGATGCCGGAAGTATGGCCTTGCGACGCAGCGTCTCGTTCCCTCGGGGAACCATGGTTACATACGTAACCCCTTCGGAAACTCGAGCTGCGTCAGAAAACACTAGGGGAACGAGATGTCCACGCCGCCAGACTTGCAAATCCCTGCCTAGTGTGGAAGAGCACAGCTATGGCAAGAGAACAGAGGGGCCTGGAGTGGCTCGCAAATCTAGGTCATAGAACCTGACGAATGTGAGGGGCGTAGACGATCCCGCAGTGTTGCAGGTGTCCTGCATAGGAACACCTGCCAGAAAGGCCTTGGAGGCCGCCACACTTCTTGTTGAGTGAGCCCTGACCCCCAATGTTGAGGGGAGATCAGAGGACTCATAGGCTACAGTAATGAATTCACTATCCACCGGCTGAGGGTCTGCTTAGCAGGATGACCTCTCCTAGGGGGACCATAGCACACAGCAGTTGGTCCGCTTTTCTCCACAGGGCAGCTCTGTGGACGTATGCAAACCTGAGGCTTCAGCCTCATCACACCGCGGAGGAAACGTGTAACCAGGGGGTCCTTACCCACTGAGTGACCATCAAGAGGGGCGTGGTAGGCCGCTATAGCCGCCACGTAGACCTTCAGGGTGGAGTGGGTTAA
>NW_015544144.1:490265-490425 GCF_001515605.1 Sinocyclocheilus anshuiensis
CTTCAGGGCGTACAGTTTCCTAGTTGAGGGAGCTCTAGATTGGAGGGGCCACACCCAGAGCTTCCACAACTCTGGGTGGGGATGAAGGATCATACCCTCCGCCTGTGAGAGGAGATCTCTCCTGACGGGAATCTCCCATGGAGTGCCGTCGAGGAGAGAA
>NW_015544144.1:490455-491123 GCF_001515605.1 Sinocyclocheilus anshuiensis
CCTCGATGGCCTCCATCCTCAGAGAGTGTCTACTTCTGTTCCATTACCAGAGCCTCACTACAGTGTGCAGGACCCACTGAGACACGTTTGGCAGTAGTTTCCACAGTGCCAAATAGTCTACTAAGGGAATCCGTCTCTCGAGACTGATCTCTGCTGTAATGAGAGCAGCTAGCTCGGTGCCCTGTAATGGTGGACCAGCAGGGGACAACCGAACCGGCTGCTCTAGAGACCTCCGCGGAGGCCTCTTAGCACCTCTACGTTGCTGGGCGGTGACTGAGAGTGGCGCTCGCGGGAGACCGCTGCGCCCTGGAACACCGGCAGGGTTGGCAGACTGATCTCCTGAGGGCACTGAGGAAAGACGGGCACCGTGTAATGCGGTGTACACCACTCTTCACCAGAGGGGCCTGCCCTCCGAGGTCCTGAGCCACAGCATCAGGACTCTCATAGCTGAAGTCTCCTATTGAAAATGACGGCCCTCAGACCCACGTCGTCTGTTAGGAAGACTAGACCAGAGCCTGCTCGGGGCAGGACCCAATGAAGCACACTTGGCAGGGGCTCCCACACCGCCAGGTGACCTCCTAAGGGAATCAGTCTCGTGAGACTGGCATCTGGTGCGCCTAGAGCAGCTAGCTCGGTGCCCTGAAGCGGCGGACCGGCAGGGGACGACC
>NW_015544144.1:491578-491773 GCF_001515605.1 Sinocyclocheilus anshuiensis
TGATCTCAGTCGCCGCCGTGCCTCAGCAGCAGTGGGACCGCAATCGCAAGATCACAGGCACGGACAGACTCCTCGGAGCGTGCCCGGTGAGAGCGGAGCGCTTACAGCGGGAAAAACACAATCCGCCACCCGAGAGCCGACTGCGCGAGCTCCGCTCCCCATTGATGCTGCTCATTATAATATCAGGCATAATAT
>NW_015544144.1:491977-492055 GCF_001515605.1 Sinocyclocheilus anshuiensis
CAAGCAGACAAACTGTGTGTATCCCCACCCGTAAAGTAACGCGGGCAGGGAGGAACACACAGCCTGAACGCTGAACGC
>NW_015544144.1:492273-492353 GCF_001515605.1 Sinocyclocheilus anshuiensis
CACAAAGCGCGACAAAAAGCTGACGCTGGTCTCACCGCACGTGCTTTTATAGCTTCCTGGTCATTACGTCCATTACGTCA
>NW_015544144.1:493972-518836 GCF_001515605.1 Sinocyclocheilus anshuiensis
TCCTCAGAATTAAATGCAGTCAAACAACCAGAGGAGTAAATACGGTCTGGTGAGTAAGATTCACATCAAAAACCGAATGATGTAATATAAGCATTGCCTCGGCAGCGCGCGAGCAGCTCAGTCACACCAACGACATCAATCTCCTCAGAGAAAGATGGCCGCATCAGCAAGCTCTCACTCAGAGGGGGAAGAACCGCAGTGCGGGCTTCCGAGCCTCGAGAATGAGCTCTAGATCTAGGGAACACGGGTGGAGATAGGACAAGCTGTCTCCAACCCATCCACCAGATCATGTGCGATCACCGCGATCTCAGTCGCCGCCGTGCCTCAGCAGCAGTGGGACCGCAATCGCAAGATCACAGGCACGGACACACTCCTCGGAGCGTGCCCGGCGAGAGCGGAGCGCTTAACAGCGGGAAAAACACAATCCGCCCCCCGAGAGTCGACTGCGCGAGCTCCGCTCCCCATTGATGCTGCTCATTATAATATCAGGCATAATATGCTTGTGTAACTGATGTTTGTGCAACTGGCGAGCTCTTCGACGCCCTCCGTATCAATCTCCTCGGAGAAAGACAGGCGGAGCATTGTGCCCTCTCCCCGGGGGGTGGAGTACCGCAGCGTGGGCTTCCGAACCCCGAGAGCGGGCGCAGGATCTGGTGGTTAAGGAAGTAGATAGGGACGCGCCCGTCTACATTCCCTCCACCAGATCCAGCTGCAAACCCCACGCCTCGGCGGAAGCGGGGCCAGCACCGTGAGGAACGCTGGTGAAGGCTCCCTCCTCAAAGAGAGCCTTCCAGGAGCAAAGCAAATGTAGTGGCAACTGTTCACAATGCGGACAGTCGGCCCCCTCGAGAGCCGACGCCGCGTGCTCCGCTCCCAAGCAGACCACGCACAAACTGTGTGTATCCCCACTCGTAATGTAGCGTGGGCAGGGAGGAACACACAGTCTATAACGCGATCTGCTTTCGCCCTTGTTTGTCTTTACTTTAGACATCTTATTTTCTGCTGGAGCTTTATACTTTCTTTGCTGAATGCTTGTGCTTAACTTTTGGACAGACAACAATAAATAAGACTCACAGAACATAGATCGTGACCGACACACACAGAGAGCTTTGCTGAATGACAGAAAGCTTTCTGGTCATGACGTCACCTGCCTCTGACGTCTCGCCCATCGATTGGACTGATTACACATATGATTCAGAGCTTGGTATCGCTGAAGGCATTCCCCTAGCGTTTTCCGACGCAGCTCGAGTTCCCGAAGGGGAACTTAACATTTATAATTAATATTCGGCTGAAATGTTGTAAGGATATGTAACAGAACAATGTGTTTAAAGAGCATTAAAAAATAATATCAAAAAGATATAGGTCCAGCCTGGTGTTAATTAATACCAACAATATTGTACATTGACATTGTATGTAGTCATGTCGCCAAACATGGATTATTCACTCACGCAGTCTAGTTACCCAATGGTTTTTGTGCCATGTACTGGTTTAGAATAGCATAAAATCAAATGTTCCTTTTACCTCCCATTTAAATCCCAAAAGCTTTTGCAGAATTTATTGCATACTGTATACTATTTGCATTTTTATTAATAATAGCCTATAGATCCACATGGCTAACTGTAAAGTCCACTTGTACAACAATGTTTCCGAATGGGAACCTTTATTGCTAAATTTCTCTACATCTTCAATCACACATAGGGAAAAGAGCCTAGAGCGTTCAAATGTGTTTGCTTAACATTCAGCGCTGCTGCTATCGGCTGGGGGAGGGATTTGTCACCATGTGTTCGCTTCTGTCTCAAAAGATTCAAGATTCAAGTGTGGGGCCTGACCCAACAGAACCAGCCCCCGGCTCCAGCATTTCATCCGTCCGCTGAGATATTGAACTGAATCTATATGTGCCATTACACAGCAAGCAAGGCAGAACTAAAAGCCATAGGGAGGTTCTCTACCCACAAATTAGCGGCCATTGAAGGCTGCATTATGGAAGAGTGCATAATCAGCCTTCAAGAGTGCTTAGTGCAACACTGACCAATAATAGAGCCAAACACACACACACACACACACACACGTATGCAAAAGAGCAGCGATTCTCAACTGGTTTTGCTTCAGGAGCCTTTAGTTTAATGTTGGGTATGGTGACCTAACATAGTCTTAAAACTGTTTATCACACAATAACAGCAAATTTTAAAATGTCTTAGTCAAACTAATTTCATAATATGAAATGCATATTATCATTTTTGAGGATGGCTGGGGTTCGGGTGATGCAGCCTGCCTATTTTGTTGTCTTCTTAATTTGGCCACCTTCTAATAAATTAAATTACTTAACATCAAAATAATGCAGAGTTTAATTGGACACATAGCCTTTGACCTCACCAACATTAGAAATGTGAAGAATTTCCTCTCCTTTTTAAAAACTGATGACGGTTGGTTAAATAAATTATTTATTTGTTTTTGTAGGGTGCTGTCTGTGATCTATTATTGGTGTGTAACCTACCAATTGAGAACCCCTGTAACAGTGTATGTCCTTTGTTAAATTACGTGTGACCTTGATACAGCCATGCAAAAACCATGACTATGTAACCAAAATATGTTTGGTTAAAATAAGCACTTTGAAGATGAGATGTATGGGACAAAACTTTTGTGTGCTGTTGATTAATCAATGAAGATTAGTGCTAGTTTAAGCACTTCAGTTAGTGAGGAGCAGCAGCAACAGTCCCCGGATGTGATGTCCGTCCAGTCCCCAGACAGTGACTCCTACAGCTATTCCTGATGGGAAAACATTTCACGACTGGAATGGACAGCCAATGTCTACACCCCATGGGCAAACTGCTCTGGCAATATGACAGGTAAATATTTACATCCGGTATGGCATCATCATTGGTTTGTCCTCCAATGGCCAGACTCTATTAATAGCCACAGTGCTTATCTTTAACTGAGGTTTACCAATCACTGCCTAATTATAAAAAAGTATAATAGCCCCATTTTAACAGCAGAATGTGGAGTCGATGTCCTGTGACATGCACCGTATAACATGCTTTAAGCTCAGGGCTCAGATGCTGTACAGCTAGGCGGTCATTTTTTGCAACATGAAACCTGACAGTGCTTGAAACTAATTATATTATAAATATAAATATGGTCAGAATATGGCATTAATATGTGCTTTATAAGTACTAATAAACAGCCAATATGCTAGTAATATGCATGCTAATAAGCATAGCTAATAGTAAGGATTGGTCCCCAAAATAAAGTGTTACCAATTTTGTAATATAAATAAATATGTAAATAAAGTCTTTTTTTTTTTTCCTTGGGGATTTTTTTTTCTCCCTTCCTATAGATTTTCCCATTGCAGCACTTCTTGTAGTTGAGGCAACAGTCATGCCCAACATGTCTATGTGACATAGATGTGACTCTAAACAACTGTCTCCATTACCCTTCCCCTGCTGTGGCTATTTATATCCTAATATCATGGCAAGTACTTTATCTTGCGGAGTTTAATTGACCTTACAGGGGGGCACAGGCACCCCAGGACAAAGCGGCAGTAAGATTAATGCAGCAGAGTGTTCAATGGGTTGGCGTTGAGGACTCTCAGAGGACTCTGCATGCTGAGTCTATATATTGCCAAGACTTGTCTCGCAGGCTCTTTAGTGAGGGTGGACGTCCCTGCCCCTGTTGCTCTGGTCGGAGACCCTGTGTCCCAAGCTGCCGACTGCATGGGCGTCTTATCAGAGGGACAGTCCTTGCAGCTTTTGTGATTGTCAGTGTTGACATTACCTCTTTCGTCCATTCTTTTGTTTTGGTTTTAATTACATGTCAGACGATGAAGAGCCTGTCAGTGCATTTTTGTCTGGAGAGCATGCTAGTGTTTGGGACTCCATTGTTGTTTTGAAGCTTGCAAAGATTAGCTTTTCAGCATAATCAGTAGGAAGTGCATTTTTTTTTAAGGCACTATTGAGCTTCTGTGCTGTCTAAGAGCAACAATAACAATGCTACAATGCTTTTTATGACTTGAAGTTTCACATTTTGTTGTATAGGCTTGAATGTGATAAGGTACCTTAACCTTAAAGATGAGAATTTGCCGTATCAAGACTTGCCTGCAGCAAGACAGAAGTGCTGGATGAAATCTGAAGTGTTCATAGTTCTTCACCACTGTTTGTACAATAGGGATAGGTAAGAATAGTTGACTAGTCCTTAAACAAGTGATGCTAACTAAGGCGATTGTTTAAAATATATACATTTATTATAAACTGAGTTTATTTTTGTTTGAATATCATTTAGCAGCAGTATGTGTAAAGCTGAAGTTTGCACATGCAAATAATATCATGTTGCAGAAATGAAATGTCTGGTGAGTGGCACTAAAGGTTTAACGCTATATCACGTTTAAAATAAAGTACCACCTACACCAAAACCTACCCTAAATCGAACTGATAGTGTTAACAAAAGCAAATGTGAGATAAAAACACATTTTCTAAATCAGCAACACCATTTTAGCTTCCTTAAACAAAGCTTTCATCTGTTTTTTGAAGTGTCGTGACTCGTATTCCACTGGACTTGTTCCCAAGTGCTTCGCACCACTGTGCCATTGTGAAGTACAGAGCAAACTATGAAAAGCAATATAAAGCCTATGGAGCAGATTATGGCATGCAAAGGTTAAAATATTTTAGTTTAGAAATCATGCATGGTAAAAGTGTTTTGAGGTAATAACATAGTTTTGTGCAGTGAACCAAGCAAATAAGCTAATAATCAATTAAATAATTGAAATGTAAAATTGAAATAATTATTTTTTTTTTTAAACATGACAACAATCAAAACACAGCGTTTGATAAAAAAATATGAAATATTATACCAGTTTACCTGCATGTCATGTGACCATGTGAATAATATGTAATCATGTAATTAATAAAAAAGTAACTGTAGCCTGATTACCCTGATTCAATGATCTATGCTAATCTACAGCTAAAAGTGCTACCGCCAGACCCGGAGATCGACTGAGTGGATTCGAAAACGGTAAAACTCAACTGTTTAACTCTAGGGGAGTTGGAAAATGAGCCTATTTTAAAAAATAGTGGAGTGTTCCTTTAAATTTTTTGGAATCTGATTACATAATCCAGATTACATGTAATTGTTTACTACTCAGCACTGTATATATTATGCAGGGGTATGACATCACACAGGCAGCTTAGAGATAAAAAATGAAAAATATGAATAAAAATACGTAGTTGCATGTACCTAGCATAAAAGCATTACACATTCTCAAATAAATCAATGTTTCTGTGTTACTTGCATCTACACAATGGCTGGGGTCATGCTTTTAAACGCAGATACAGTACAACCTGTAATCTCTCTCTATCTGTCTTGCTTGATCTCATCGCATCTGTTAAAGCCTCCCCTCTCTATCTGTGACCATGCCATGCTTAAATGTCACTAAACATGTGGTCTGTTTGGTCACCATAGGCTTATAAAAGCACAGATTTGTTCGGAAACAATTCTGTCCTCCATGTACCTCTTTTCCTATCTGTCACTCTCTTCTGCTCTCCTCATCTGTATGCTTGCGGGGACGGCCGGCCAGTGACTTCTTTGTGTAATCCATCCCTGCTGTGCATTGCTTGTCAAATGAATGAATCATCAGTCACCAGGTATTAAGGATTGAGAAGGCCTCAAGTGTTTGTCCCCTCCTCCTTTATTCACTCTTCCATCAATGCATCCATCCATTCCATCAGTCCCAGTGTGGGACCTGGAAATGTCAATGCTCTCCATTGATGATGACAATATTCACTGAAGATGATTCAAACGTAGGTACTGATTCTAACCCATGTTTCGTGATTAGTAAGTCTGATTCACCAGTTAATTTATGTAATCATGCAATAAAAAAAAAACATCTTAGGGTCATACGCTACGGTATACTGGTTAATTTCGAGGAGTGACTGTCAGGCACATCAAAAAGTGAGTTTTGATTGAGTAACTTGTAGCTCAAGTCATACCCATATTATTTCTATATTAGCCTGATTTCTATGGTATTCTGGTAGATATGACTTGGAATTGCATACAAATACTCAGTACAATCCCTACCATGTCTCTGTGATACTCTAGTGATGCTTTAAGGGTATTGCCATTGGAAGTTTGCTAGTGTATTCTGGCTGGTTGCTAGGGCATTGCCAGGCTCTGGCTAGGGTATTACTAAATGGTTTCTTACTAGTCTAAGTCAAAAGAGGTACAAGGTAAGAGGTCTTTATAATTCTGACCCTTTTCAATGGAAGTACATATAGGCAAAGTTTTGTTTACAGTTATTTTGCATCTTCCAGGCATACTTCATAATTCACTTAGATAGGTCATAGTACAACCCTATTTAAAAAGCCACATTTGTGGCATACTTTATGTGCAAAAGCTTTATCTGGAAAAAATAATAATGGTGATTCTTGCTTTGCAAGAACCACTGATTAAACAGAATCCAAGATGCTCAGAGAATTCCTCACTGTCAGCTTTGTCTGTCTCTCTGGGTCCATGCCCTCCCATTCCTATCTCGCACCACCCCCACCCTCCACCCCGCACTTCATAACGCCTGCGGAGAAATGTGAAAAACACGTCATCACTGAGAAATGTCTCCAAATATAACCAAGCTCACACTACAGACAGATGTAGCAGCAGATACAGGAGGGCCTGCACTCTCATTTGTGTGAACTCAAAGACAGTCTCGTCCATGGATTCATGATGCACAAACAAAACACATTTCCACTCTGTGACATATTCCCAGTCAACTGTGATGTCCAGGGTCCTTGGTCAACAGATGATGTGATATCCTCAAGCTGTGGATACAACTGCAATTGTAATCGCATGACTGTGCACAAAGTCTACATGGATTATTTATAGCCCATCTGTTTAATTTGGGTCTACAAAGTGGGTCCTCATATGATGCTGCCTTAATGTGAGGGATGATTTTGCATATAAAGTTAAATTCAGGTGATAATATCCACATTGAACCTCATAGAATACCACAAATGCTGCAGAGACCGTGCTCAAGTAAATAGCATATGAGCATTCTGAATGCTACATTTTCTTTGGTTGTCATAACTGCATAAAAAAAAAATATAAAAAAAATGCAGCACCATATATATATATATATATATATATATGCACATTACATTTATTATGTATGGCTATTAGTGGTGTTGGCTACGCACCATATATATATATATATATATATATATATGCACATTACATTTATTATGTATGGCTATTAGTGGTGTTGGCTACCTGTGCAGATCACAAGCGGTCTGCAGACTCCAGTTGAAAAACCTTGGCTATATAGGATTGATTCAGTCTTGTGCTGTGTGTTTTATTAAGGAGTTGGCCACGCTTGTCGGTAAACTCAGCTGGAGAACATCTGAACTCAACCGTTATCATAAATATCAACCACAGAGCGTTTAAAGTCCATTTAAATTTATGGTGCAGAAAGTTGCCCCTTTATATCCTGTTCAGTCCTAATTACAGTTACCCAGTCCAGTTCAGATGGCAGAACAAATTTACAGATCTCTTCATCTGTAATTTTGATTTGGCAGCGACCTCAGTGACCCTAAGATGGGTCCCTTGGGGAAAACTATTTGTAGCGTTGTCCTGATAGCAAGTTACCACACACAAAGACTGCACATACACTCAGACATGCATTGACTTAGTACCTTCACTGTGCTATTTATTTATTAAGACCGGATGGGACTGAGATTACTGTATTGTGAAAGGATGGTCTGGAGCTAGGTTGTGAAAGATGCAGAAGATTAGCACAATATGCCACACTTTGCTGAGAATGTACAGCACCACTCAACCACTATAATATAAATCATGAATCAGGCCTTTTTAGCGTCGAATAGTACTTTCCTGAATAGATGACTAACTGCTGCCATGGGTGGATTTCCCAAAAGCATTGTAAACCAAGTATGTCGCCAGTTCCATCATTACTAACATAATTCAATGATCTGGTGTTTCCTGAAACCATAGTTCCAACAAACATTCACAAACAACATATGTTAGCATGTCAACAATCAACTGTGTTTTTTTCAGAGTATGCATGTGCATAAATGCTTTGTGTGAATAAAGCATAACATTAATTGCAATCTGGGTTTCACTTTATTTTGATGGTCCCTTTAACACATTCTGTTGATTATAAGTAACGCTGCACCTCTCATTAGAGTATTAGTAGAGTATTAGTAGACTGGTAGGGTTAGGTTTAGGATAAGTTGACATGTACTTGCAAAGTTACTTATAGTCAGTAAAATGTCTGTTGAGAGACCATGACAATAAAGAGTTAGCAGATATTAAGCAAACAGTCTACTAATAATCTGATGAGAGTTAGTAGACATGTAGGTGCAACATTACTTATTGTCAACATAATGTTTAAAAGGGGCCATCAAAATAAATTGTTAACGTGATCTTGAATCAATTAATTAGCAGAAGTTATTACTCTACCTCTGCACATGACGTCATTAATGACATTCCTATATTATCGAACCAATGTGGTTCAAACAATGGAGGTGTGACTATGGTATTGGAAAACAGCTCTGACTGGCTAGTTAATTTCTCCAGCTGTGCATTGCACTATGGCAATTAAGCAGTGTTTTATGTTGTTGTGTGGGAAATGCACCCCAGATCGTTTAACAATGTACAAACAAATCTTTTTTACCAAAAATGTATTCACTGCTTATAATTCCATGGATGCTAATAGCACAATGCTAATTGTGCCTGGTACAGTATATAGTGTTGAGTTTTGTGAATAATGCATAATCTATAATTAGCCTAATTACTTAAATGAAAGTAATTCACTTCAACTCATGTGATTAAACTAGATTAGGACACCAAGACACCCTAGCGATGCCCCTGTGTGCAATAACTGTGCTTTACGATGCTGCATATTATCCATGTCCTGCTTCCAATTGCGATTTCCTTTAACCATGATTTTTCATTGAAAGTATTCTGTAGCAGTCAACATGATGCAATAAATTTTATTTATGTACCCTAAAAATTGTTTACTTACCCATACAATATGTCGTTCCGAACTCATAAGACTTTTGATCATCTACAAAACACAAATTAAGATATCCCTTTATTCAAAATCCATGCAACCAAGGCGCTAGTGCAACTCTTGAGATCAGGGGAGTGAGGTTTTCCTGCACAGCTCTTACCAAGCTGGCCTCTGTTACACGCGCATACAAAAAGCATATCAAATATGGTAAATGGAAGCTCAAACATGCTTCTTTGACACATAATGTAAGAACCAATAAGGTTTGTTCTCATATCTCATGTTGTTTTCATTGTTCTCATCTAAAAGCCTAAATGAACTGAGCCAAGTCCCTTTTAAAAGACCCCTCGATTCATATGGATTCATTATAATGTACAGTGTTTTTATGAACATTTTGAATCGTCAAAGTTTTTCTTGTGTGGACTTTCAGTGGAGCCTTATGGGTTTGGAATGATGACAGAATTTTTACCTTATACTAAACACAGAACATTCCTTTAAGTGTAACAGGAATTTCCAAAGTCATTTTTTACCTCTGAAATGTCTATTTTATTGCAAAAATCAGATCTCATTGTCCTTTCTCCATGAGTCACGTGGGAATACAACCGTTACTTTCCATCTGCTTTGCATGCACAGACACATGAGCAGTATATAAATCTTTATGGGGTAACACTTTATTTTAGGGTCTCTTAACTAGTTGCTTATTAGCATGCATATTACTAGAATATTAGCCATGTATTAGTACTAATTAAGCACATATAAATGCCTTATTCTACATGGCCTTATTCTACATCCCTAATCCTACCCAATACCTAAACTTAATAACTACCTAACTATTAATAAGCAGCAACTTAGGAGTTTATTGAGACAAAAGTCACAATTAATGGATTGTTAATATCGAGAATTGGACCTTAAAATAAAGTGTGACCAAAGAATCTAATTAAAAATAAGAGAAGAATATTGACAGTTTGGGGCCAAATACTGTTTGGTAGTTACTAATAAACTTATATTTTCATATATTTGTACCCTAACTGTGGAGAATGCTATATAAATGTTCTTCATACAGTATATATTGTGAATCATGGCGCTAAAGAAGAGAAAGCACATGCTTTACAGACATCACTCAAAGATGTTCAGCTTAAGATGTCTGGAGTCTAGACACACTTAAATGCTTGAACAACTGCTTGAAGCAAATGTACATCACAGCTTGTGAATCTAAAAGAAACATCACAGTTTCTCATTCTAAAGCGATAAAAGGTATGTGGACTTCAGAGAAAACTTGAATTAAAAAGGCTGCGTTTCCCACATACCTGTTGTTCAGGCAAACACAATCTGACCGCAAAGTATGAGGCTATAAAATGAGTAGACCGCCTGACATGTACATTAACTACAGGCTACAGGCATGAATCAAACACAGAGCACCTGATATTTAAGAACTTGCAGCTGCTGTGGGTTTGCTTAATTTTTTCTTCCTCCTCTAGTAACTGTTTGGCAGAGTGAGCTCAGATATAATGTGATTTGTCAAGTCAAAGCATGATGGCTGAATTATAGCTATGACCTTTAACTGTGAGTGTGACTGTGAGTCACGTTATGAACAAGTTCAATTATCTGTGGTGCAAACAATATCATAATGAGAAGAGAACAGGCCATTGTGCTTTTCAAATAATCTATGTTGATGCTGAGATTTTTACACAGCAATGAAATGGTTGTAATGAGGGGCGAAAAAGATTTTACAGTGTCAAGTATAATCCCTGCATCTTTGCTTGAGGGCTATCCATTATAAGGATAGTATGAAAGAGCCTGTAGAAAGCTGATAAAACAAAAATTGGGAGGAGGACACATTCCCAAGACCCTGAGAGCAACATCATTTCAGCATGAAGTCATACGGAAAGGTTTTGTTAGTGGGTTTTGAGCAAAAAGACAGATCTCTTCATCTGTAATTTTGATTTGGCAGCGACCTCAGTGACCCTAAGATGGGTCCCTTGGGGAAAACTATTTGTAGCGTTGTCCTGATAGCAAGTTACCACACACAAAGACTGCACATACACTCAGACATGCATTGACTTAGTACCTTCACTGTGCTATTTATTTATTAAGACCGGATGGGACTGAGATTACTGTATTGTGAAAGGATGGTCTGGAGCTAGGTTGTGAAAGATGCAGAAGATTAGCACAATATGCCACACTTTGCTGAGAATGTACAGCACCACTCAACCACTATAATATAAATCATGAATCAGGCCTTTTTAGCGTCGAATAGTACTTTCCTGAATAGATGACTAACTGCTGCCATGGGTGGATTTCCCAAAAGCATTGTAAACCAAGTATGTCGCCAGTTCCATCATTACTAACATAATTCAATGATCTGGTGTTTCCTGAAACCATAGTTCCAACAAACATTCACAAACAACATATGTTAGCATGTCAACAATCAACTGTGTTTTTTTCAGAGTATGCATGTGCATAAATGCTTTGTGTGAATAAAGCATAACATTAATTGCAATCTGGGTTTCACTTTATTTTGATGGTCCCTTTAACACATTCTGTTGATTATAAGTAACGCTGCACCTCTCATTAGAGTATTAGTAGAGTATTAGTAGACTGGTAGGGTTAGGTTTAGGATAAGTTGACATGTACTTGCAAAGTTACTTATAGTCAGTAAAATGTCTGTTGAGAGACCATGACAATAAAGAGTTAGCAGATATTAAGCAAACAGTCTACTAATAATCTGATGAGAGTTAGTAGACATGTAGGTGCAACATTACTTATTGTCAACATAATGTTTAAAAGGGGCCATCAAAATAAATTGTTAACGTGATCTTGAATCAATTAATTAGCAGAAGTTATTACTCTACCTCTGCACATGACGTCATTAATGACATTCCTATATTATCGAACCAATGTGGTTCAAACAATGGAGGTGTGACTATGGTATTGGAAAACAGCTCTGACTGGCTAGTTAATTTCTCCAGCTGTGCATTGCACTATGGCAATTAAGCAGTGTTTTATGTTGTTGTGTGGGAAATGCACCCCAGATCGTTTAACAATGTACAAACAAATCTTTTTTACCAAAAATGTATTCACTGCTTATAATTCCATGGATGCTAATAGCACAATGCTAATTGTGCCTGGTACAGTATATAGTGTTGAGTTTTGTGAATAATGCATAATCTATAATTAGCCTAATTACTTAAATGAAAGTAATTCACTTCAACTCATGTGATTAAACTAGATTAGGACACCAAGACACCCTAGCGATGCCCCTGTGTGCAATAACTGTGCTTTACGATGCTGCATATTATCCATGTCCTGCTTCCAATTGCGATTTCCTTTAACCATGATTTTTCATTGAAAGTATTCTGTAGCAGTCAACATGATGCAATAAATTTTATTTATGTACCCTAAAAATTGTTTACTTACCCATACAATATGTCGTTCCGAACTCATAAGACTTTTGATCATCTACAAAACACAAATTAAGATATCCCTTTATTCAAAATCCATGCAACCAAGGCGCTAGTGCAACTCTTGAGATCAGGGGAGTGAGGTTTTCCTGCACAGCTCTTACCAAGCTGGCCTCTGTTACACGCGCATACAAAAAGCATATCAAATATGGTAAATGGAAGCTCAAACATGCTTCTTTGACACATAATGTAAGAACCAATAAGGTTTGTTCTCATATCTCATGTTGTTTTCATTGTTCTCATCTAAAAGCCTAAATGAACTGAGCCAAGTCCCTTTTAAAAGACCCCTCGATTCATATGGATTCATTATAATGTACAGTGTTTTTATGAACATTTTGAATCGTCAAAGTTTTTCTTGTGTGGACTTTCAGTGGAGCCTTATGGGTTTGGAATGATGACAGAATTTTTACCTTATACTAAACACAGAACATTCCTTTAAGTGTAACAGGAATTTCCAAAGTCATTTTTTACCTCTGAAATGTCTATTTTATTGCAAAAATCAGATCTCATTGTCCTTTCTCCATGAGTCACGTGGGAATACAACCGTTACTTTCCATCTGCTTTGCATGCACAGACACATGAGCAGTATATAAATCTTTATGGGGTAACACTTTATTTTAGGGTCTCTTAACTAGTTGCTTATTAGCATGCATATTACTAGAATATTAGCCATGTATTAGTACTAATTAAGCACATATAAATGCCTTATTCTACATGGCCTTATTCTACATCCCTAATCCTACCCAATACCTAAACTTAATAACTAGCTTACTAACTATTAATTAATAAGCAGCAAATTAGGAATTTATTGAGGGAAAAGTCGTAGTTAATAGTGCATAAGTGTTCCCTATTCTAAAGTGTTACCTTATGGTCTTATCTTTTTGTTCTCATCATTAGAGCAATGCTCTGTGATCACCTCTAGAAGTCAGCAATAGTATCCCTGCATCCTGTTCACGAAAACTAGAGACAGGCAATGCCATCATGTTCACCTTGAATGGCCAATACATTGTAGTTCACCTTAGTTTTTCCAAGTGATGTTATGTCAGGATGAAGGATCAGCAGATCTTAAACAGACTCTTAAATTTGTGATCCAACACTAATTAACAATATGCTCAATAACACTGTAATTGCACAGTGAGCATGGCCAATGATTAACCCCTTAGGTGCCTGCAGGCCTGTCATCATACTAGTTGTACCCTTGCACATTAGTATGCATATATATCGGTCAGCATGTACACACACACACAGAGAGACACACACACACGCTATCCAGTTAGCTTCAGCTGATAGGCTTTAAAATAGACATGGAGGAGGTATTTCACGGACCACTTGCTCCTTGGCTCTGGATTCGTGAATGGACTCATCTCCAGTGAAGTGGTGACATTTCTTGACTGATTGCAATCAATATGGGTGACCTCTTGCAAAAAAAGAATGCTCAACGCTTAACTGAGTCTATTAGTACCCCATGACAATCGGATGCATATCAGGGTACACCCAAAACATCTTCTTAAACATGTAGTGAATGTAGAATTGGAGTCCCTGTCAAGTGGCACACAATGATGCATGATTGATATGAACACCCCTGGCTTCACACTGGTGAGTCAACAACTGTTAGACCCCCACTGGATGCAAGAACAGCAGGTTTAGGCCGGAACACAGCCCGTCAAGATCTATCAACATTATGTGACAGTGAGTTCCTCGTAATCTTGGCTATGAGATAATGCAATGAGCACTGCAATAGAATGTCCTTGTTGAGCTATAAATTTAGCAAATGTGAGTCTCACATTGGGTTTCTATGACGTAAAAAAGTAAAAAAAAATTTTACATTTACGTTTATGTTTGTAGCAGATTTATACAGATTTACACCATCGTTGAACATTCCTCCCAAAAATGTTTCAATGCCAGATTTGTAGGCTATTACCCCTAATAATAAATATGTGGTTACAATGGTTATTTATTGTCACTAACCCTGAGCCAAACATGAAAAGTATACACTTTTGTATATACTT
Organism: Sinocyclocheilus anshuiensis; assembly: GCF_001515605.1. Lineage (NCBI taxonomy): Eukaryota > Metazoa > Chordata > Actinopteri > Cypriniformes > Cyprinidae > Sinocyclocheilus > Sinocyclocheilus anshuiensis. The sequence goes on from NW_015544144.1 coordinate 508,447, forward strand.
GCATCGAAACATTACAATTAAATAATTTCGTTTTCAAAACATGTTTTGTGCCAACCTGTAACATTCACAATATTTTGAAATTGAATGGTACAGGGTTGAAGGTAAGTGCAAAATTGTTGATTACAGAATTAACTAGAAACTATTGCAGCACATCATGTTATTTAACAACATACTATTTATCAACTGACTATTGTGTTTAAGAGACCCAATAAGTGCAAACATAATGAAATACTGGAATATCAGAGAAACTAACCTCTGTTTGAACCATGTGGACAAGAAAAAAAATGAATAAAAATAAAAAACATGATGATGTCAGTCCATCAGATATATGTCTAAAATATTTATTATTTTTAAAGGTGGAAATATCACAGCATGAGCAGAAAGTGTGGTGTACTTATGAATAAACCATTTTTAGATAATTGTGAAAGCATGGTAAAAAAAAAAAAGAAACTAACAAAAACATTAAAACGTAATGTGATGAATAAAGACATGTACTGGCTTATATTCTGATAGATATCATTCAAAAATATTTAAAATAATTAATGTTTTATTATATATATATATATTTTTTTTATGCATCATGTTCAGTATCCTGTTGATTGTATTAGTCACAAATGGAACGCATTGTTTCCTGAGCATGACTCCAAAAGCCAGGACAGGCGGCTGCAAATAACACAGTTCAAAACTTCAAAATGCGCAGAACAAAAATGAGAAAGAAAGAAAATAAGGCTCATGTTTGGTCTTATGACTCATGTGAAGTCAGGACTTTTACAAAGCGCCCAATGTGCACAGCCCCATTTGTCATTTTCCCAGAAACACAGCACTACTCCAGTCTTTCTGGACTAAAGCCTTTAAATATGCTTTGTATTATGTATAGCCTGAAATGTGTTCTTTCATTCATTGTACCATTTACAACAAAATGTCCAGAATAGAAAATATTTTGTTTTAATAGATTCACGCGAGGCATTTGTTATTGCAGAGAAAGAACAGACACATTTTATCAAATGTGTAACAATAATGAGAGCAGCAGTGTAGCTGTTGCAAAGAAACAGTGGCTACTTTGTGCACTGGATCTAGAACACTCAGTGACCTATTGTGATGTAGAACTTCTCTAGATAAGCCATTCTTTCACATGGAGCATCTGGCACATAGAGTGTGCCATACCAACAGTGTTTACAGTGAATAGTGTGCCTTTCCATGGTCTTTAATGTATTCCCCCAGTCGCCTCAGGCAGTGAAGAGGGATTCTAAATGTGTCCAGAGCGCCGCTCCAATGACTGAGTCAAACACTGCACAGCTCAGCCAGCACTCAAGAAGAGAAATAAGATGGAGGGGAAATTAGAGGAGGAGGGTAGGGGGATTCTCTGTGTGCCCCCTTTTCTACGTCATCGCTGCTTTCTTCTATCACTTGCTCCTCTCTCTCTCTCAATTTGCTCAAGCCGCACTGCCTCAGGTTTTGCACTCTGGAAATGAATTTATTTATGGTTTCGTCTTGCATTTCCTGCATTTAGGCATCAACAGGAAGTGCGGTGTCGAAGCATGCCGGACTGCACCCTGCACAATGACTCACAAGCCTGTGTGCATGTTATGTCTTCCTTTGGATCACACTGCATAGATATAGGAAGTGGGAGATTGGGCGGTACTGACTGGCAGCTTCCTTGATTTCTGTTTTCCTTTTTTAATCGACTACACTCTTCTTAATTCTTAAATACGAGCTAAGTGTGCTTAAGTATGTCAGCACTCTCAGAATTGTAAAATACTTCTGGCACTATTGTTCTGCCTCTGCTTCATTCTCAACAACACCACCCCCCAACCCCCCTTGCCTGTGTGTACTGAATAAAAGCTGCAAGCAGTCACGGAGCTGTTTCCATGGCAATATCTATCTGTGAAAAAGATTCGTTAACCCTCTCTCACAGGCATTCCTCACCAAGAGCCCACACTGTCTATGGCCAACGCAAGGGCGCTGCTATTTACAACAGGCTGTGTTACATTACAGACACACATATGTCATCTTTTTCTGTATGTGCTTTGTGCACGCTTTTCATTTCTGTGGGAATATGTGTTAGGGTTTCCATTGTTGCTGATATATTATTATCCACCAGGCTGAGTCCACCCGATTTACTGTACTCTGAATACACTGTATGCTATAGAAGAAAAGAAGATTTTGTGTGTCGGGAGAGAAAGCCATTGCTGCTCAAAGGGGTTTTTCTCAGCCTTATTGTGTGGAGGAATCAATTAGCAATGGCTGCAACTTTTACCGCCACCAGCTGATTTGAAAAAGAAAGAAAGAAACAAATTCTATAGATCAGTGCTTCTCAGCTGGTTGTGCTTCAGGACTTAGATTTTACCAAAACTGTTAAGCAAATATGAAAATGTATTGATGTAAGTATAGACTGCTGAAGCTCAGCAATATGCAAAATTGTTAACAAAATGACAAAATTGCTAATTTTGTAAATACATGAACAATTTATTAAAATTAATTAATTCATGTTCTCTGTAGTCACCAATTCACCATACAAAACATATTGTGGTCAACATAAACCTTGATGTTCTATGTGAACATGCCTGTAGTGTAGTCTAGATCACATTTCCTATGGTTTTGTTCATGGGTTTTGAGGATGAAGGTATAGTATATGTCTTATTTGTTTAGCTTTGACCAACTGATGAATTGATATGCACCAAAATATTGTTGACTGGACACACATTTTCCCTGCATCCATATCCCCATTATAACCCCATTATATCCCCGTCAACACTTCAATTGACCCAAATACGGAATCCAATGGCGTGGGCAAGGTCTTTTACTTGTGCTTCTGCAAAGTTCACTTCATTTATAAGGATTTAGTTTCAATTTAGTTCTGGCGCCGTGTTTAATCTGACTGTGATCATTTAATTTTCAAATTAAGAACTGATCACAAATACCGGTTATGTATTAATTTAGATATTTAATTATTCTGGACATCCCATACTTTCAATCATTCGTTCATCAGGGACCCGATGTCGCATTATAGTCTCACGACAGCCGTACGTGGATCTCATGATCACAAACTCGCCAGTCTGAACATAGTTAGAGGGTGCAAGGTTAACCTATACCTTTCAGCCAGCCGCCTACTGCTTGATCAGAGCGAAAAGTGTAGTTTGTTAGGTCACTTCAATACTGCTTGCTAAGTCAGTGATAGACAGAAATCAAAAGATCTCCGATGGCGTGCGTACTGCTCCGCTCAGTCATGAGTCTTTAGTCTGTCCTATCCTGGACACAGATTTGAGGTAACATCAGCCTCCACATCATCTACTAATCATAATGATTTCAGAAGAGTTCAGAATACATCAAATATAACATATTTCTAGGTCTAGGTCTAGACCTAGTTGAGTGCACTTTGCACTTTTTTGCACTTTATTTGTGGCCTCTGGACAATAAATGTATGTGAGATTTTTTTGGTCCATTTTTCGTGTGAGGATCATATTTGTTTTTTTTTACATCTTCAGTGCAAGCATGGATTTGGCATATATTGGTAATAGCTTACAGTGTCTTACTATTATAAGTACACTGTAAAAAAAAAACACGTAAAAAAAAGGTGCAATGCATGGCAGCACAGGGTGCCAAACGTTTGCCATTAATGGGAATAATGGTGATACACCAAGAACTGAAGTAACATGTTTACACATACATATGGTATCATGATTATGGCTTACAGCTGTAACTTTACATTAAGCTATGACAGTTTTATTTTTTTTTAATCTGTGATGTTTTAAGGCTGTTAGTTATAGTGTATCGTGTAAATATGTCACACTCACAAATATGAATTTATTACAAACAATCAATATTAATTAGTCCCCCTCTATTTTCATGTAATGCAATGCAATACCTTTTCTATTGTAAATAACACCAATCTTAAAAACAGCAATACCAACATTTGTACACTGCTTAAAAGTATCACTAGGTTCTAACACTTGGTAAAATATGAAACTCAAAACATTAAGAACATAAAACTCTTCTCACAATGCTTGTATAATCCATAATAGACACTATAACTATCCTATAAATCTTTCTAAAACACAACATGAACAAATCCAATTAATATCATCATTGCAAGTCTTCTACACACAAGGGTTTGGACAGACCAATGGGTACAACTCCAATTCATTCTGCATCTTGGTCCCTGAAAGAGAAAGAACGAGAAAGAGAAAGAGAGAATGGTTATACATCTCAATTGTAAGCGTTTCAATTTGAAGTAAAAGTGAAGTTAAACATGCATACCATTTTTTATGGTGTCCTTCTTCCTTCCGTTTATTGACGAATTTTCGGGCATTAGACTACTCCACGTGTCCTTGAGAAATGTGTTTCTTTTTTGTAAAGGAAAGAGGTTTACACAATGAGAGGGTTAGCTAAATTTGGGTTGCTACAGATAAATGTAGACAACGTGCCCCTGACCCCATTATGAATTTGGAAACAATTTAAAAATCAAAAATGCAGCATTTTTTAATTGCATACCTCTACGTGTTGTGGGTTGTTGTTGTTCTTTCTTTGATGCCGCCGCCGTCTTTGATTTGAACATTGCTATAAGAAAAACACGACACGAATCAAGGCTTACGTTTATCATTAAGTTAATCAAGATATTACCTACCAGTGGAGACGAAAACGCAGCATTTAATCCCGCGCTGGCACAAAAATTAAGGTAGTTGCTCCGATGGGAAAGCGTGACTGGATGTAAACAGAGTTAATTGGCACAACAGGCAACGCACACAAGGTCTCTGCAGGACCTGATTTGCTCACGTCACAACAGTGAGGTTAGGCCGTCCTTTCCGTTGCATGATTTAAAAACACCCCACGCCTACAGATATAGAAACGGTCACGTTTATAGTTTTTATTGTATGATCTGACAAGTTGAACGGTGCGTGTTTTCCATACTGCACGGGGTGAGGTTCGCTACTTCGTTTGAATACAGGCGTCAGTTTGTTTTAAAAATCTGTAAGTAAAAGTTTCTGTCAAGTAGGCTAGCTTTAAGCAACATATTCTGCTGTGTGGATGGCAAAATGACAGAATTCATCAACCCTGGACCCTGATGTCGAGTAAGTGTTTTTTTTTTTTGTTTTTTTTAATTCAAGTGACCTGTCTTGATGATATCTTAAATGTTAATGGCAAACAGGTGGAAATTGTTAACTACATAAATTGTTAGCTGGTCATCTTGCAGTTCAGATCGTGAACTGTTTGTTGGAAGAATTTAAATGTTAATTGGCCTAGAGAGCTGTGTAGTTATTTGTTTTATTGGAACAGAGTCTGGTTCTGGTTCATTGTTTTATTTATTTATTATTATTATTTTTTTTTTAGAACTTAAGCACACTCATTGGATGGACAAATGATTTCATATCAGGTGTGTTACCTTTAACTCTATATGTATTTGTGCAAATTTTGTGATTGCTCTCTTAAGACAGTTAAGGGTTACATTAGTCATCAGATCTTACACAGACATGAAGCAAATGCTCAATATCCATGTTGTTTCCCAGACTGCAAACTTAAGTTCACAAAATACAATGCTCTCAAAGCTCATGTTTATCGCCATCACAAAAGACAACAAACTCATTTGGATGATTCAACGGGCACATTTGTTTGCAACAGTTCAAACTGTCAGCAGAAATGCCCAGACATAAACAAAGTCCTTTCTCATCTCAGGTCACATTTAGCAAAGGGAGAGGTGGTATGCTGTCCTTTTGAAAAATGTGACAAAATATTCAGTTTGAGATCAAGCTTTACTGCCCATGTTTCACGAAAGCACAGGACTTCAACATTTGCGAAATTAAAAATCTCTTTCTCTGAACAACCTTCCTCAGCATGTTTTGATATGCATTCGTAGGAATTTCCCTTTATAATTTTAAATGCCACTCCACTTCCATTTTTAAATATTTCCTTCATTTTAATAGAAAACAAATGTATTTCCCATCTGATATGTTTTCTTAATCTGAAAAAACATTATATATGAACGTTTTTTTTAAGGACATGTAAGGTTAAAAATACATAATTACTTTTAATTAAAGACAAAAGGCCATTTTTTAAAGAAACATATAATCACTTGAAAAACAGATAAAATGTACATTTGGTGTCAATGTATGCATTTTTATGGAATTTCTCAGTTCCTATCAAAATGTGATATTACTGTTAAATTCTACTGTTTTTTCTCTGTAAAAACACATTTATTTTTTACAGTGTATACTGTATATAAGAATAGATATAAGCATTTGGAATTGGCAGAATTGCACTGTATAAAGTGAAAACATATTACTGTCTGATGTCTACTATTTAAACATCAACTATACCAAAGCTAAACATCTGTGAATGATGTACACAGGTATGCTAATGTTCAGTTAATATGCTAATTACAACTCATGTTTCATGTCTGTGAAAATGGTTCAGTTATGCTATTGTGTAAATTAACCTTTTTAGTGCACCCTACAAGCACCTAATTGACAGTGTGTGTTTGATAAATGAGCATTGTGTATGTGTGTGTGTTATCCCTGGTTAACAAATACAAAGTGAGAGACAAACCTATATGACCCTAGAAAACATATCTAGTTCAGTCGAGAAACTCTAGATGGTTCAGGCTGGTTGGTCCTTTATATGTAATCTGCTAGCAATCACATAATTTACTACATGGCCAAGCTAATTGATTTTTACAGCCAATGAGACTGCTTGCTCAACATTTAAACAGTCTGGTTCAGTGAGTCTGGTTCACTGGTTCAATAGTCTGGCTTATTTTTGTATGTATGTATGTATTGATGAATGAATGAATGAATGACACATTCCCCCAACCACCCGCACACCAAAATCTCATTATGTATGCCTATTCATGCAGCAGCATGAACTCACTTACACACAGTAGCGTGTCTGCATATCTATTGGCAGTTGCAAGTCCATACTTGCATACATGTGTAGCAGAAGTAGCCTGCCAAAACAAAATACATTAACATTGCCATAGACATTAAAGTGCTAAAACTATTTGCAAACTATTTGCTATTTAAAACTACTGAAACTAACCGAGAGTGGTCGTGATTGAAATTATATTTATATGAGCAAAGACGGCAGCAAGTAGGTTACAATCTTCCAGTTGGTCATGCGCCACCTGAGCAACTGGCATTGACATAAATGGAAACGGTTAGTCATCATAACTCATGTTGAGTAAATTAGCATTGCATCAAGATTAGACCGAGAATGGGAATTATATGAATAACTGTGTGTTGTTTTCCTCAAAGGTAAGTGATCTTACTATGAGCAATTTTACTAGTGCACTATATTCCAATTCTTCTAAAGCCGTACAATATCTCTGTGTCAGAAACTGGCTGAAATTTATTTATGATGTCAAACATCACTGGGTTTTTCGTGTCTCATGAGTAATGATCATTGACAGAATTTGTATTTTTGGGTGAAATGATCCTTGGTGATATTCATAAGGCCATTGAGTTTGAACATGATGACTGCAGTCAGAACACTCCATCTTATGACCACCCATATCCCATCATGTACAGAGGGAAGGGGGTTGTGGGATTGGCTGTAGAAAACAGATGAATGAAAGCCTCACGGAAAGTCGTCAGTGAGATGATACGAGAGTAAAGTCTTGAACATTCATCAGCTTTACAACCATTGATTTTCACATGCCACAAGCTCTCCTGCTGTGACGGTGAGACTGTTATCGGGATGTATTTTTCAACCTTGTGTCTTTGCCGTGATGCTGGAACGCTCTGTTCCCTCTTGAGGCAAGATGGAAAACTATTTCAAATGTCATATTAAAAGCAGTTTAGCCTGGTGTAGGAAAATGACTAACGTTAATGATGATGAGTTTAGAGATGTTATTTAATTGGCTAAAAATGTGAGAGCCCTAACTGATGTTTAAGCTACAAAATAAGGAGAATTCTGTCCTCAGTCGGTGTCCTTAATCACTACCGGCCATAGTGACAGAGCCTACGTATAACCATATGGGAAATTTGGCTGAAACTTTCTTAACATTCTTACTTCTAAAAGTTTTGATTTCAGTTAATAAAGGACCATCTTTTTTCGTATTGTATTATCTTTTTTTTTTTTTACCAATGAAGTAATGGTTTAAACATAAGTAACACATTTTTAGAAAATTAATTTTATAAGATGGTGTCAAAATCATTCCAAAACACATGCCACTGATCAAACTAAAAGCAAATATTAAAAATTTTAAATGATCAAATCATTTTTATCAAGTCACCATGAAATCAAAATTGTCTACTGTGCAAATAAAAAAAAACAAAAAACAAATTTGTATTAAAGTAAAGTTGTAGTTTCCTTTTATTCTTAATGCTTCTTTATGACGTTTAATATGCTGAATATGAAAATCACTTTACTTTTTGCGTATCATTAACTCAGTGCTCATAAAAAAAGTTGACAACTTATACAAGCTAATCTGTTATTACTCATGCATAAAAATTACATGGTACTCTGAGCTAACAACAATTTAACTTTAAATAGTTACCGAAGGTGAGTCGTCCAACACCTCAGAAGTGATGTTGGATGATTTTGGTCTTTTATGACTAGTCCCACAATGTTCTAGAATGTTCCAGAGAGCACTAGAATGTTCCAGAATGTTACAGAAACTTCTAAAATGTCCCCCCTCCCAAAACAAAAACTAGTAACTTAGTACAAAAACGTATCTGTACTAAACCAATGTTTCATAATTCATTCTAAAAGTTCTAAAATGTAAAGGACCTATATTTACCAAAATATTGACGCTATGTGGAAATAAATACAATAATAATTAGCATTACAGAACAACCATAACAATTTAAGTGAAACTATTTTTTTGTTACACTGTGTTATTTATATTTTTATGGAACATTGCAAATTTTGTTATAAATGACTCATTTGTGCACATCATTATTTCTGTCTGTCAATCGCATGAGATCTTGCAAACAGCAGTGATCCAGAGATCCAGTCAATTCCAATTGATGGACAAAACAATCCCACTCTATATTCTTCTCATTTGAGAAGTCATTTCACTCAGATGTATGTTACAATGGTGATGAAAAGTTGGTTTTATGTTCTATGTCATGCTGATTTTCATTCAAAATTTTCTACACGTTTCAACATTTTCTAACATTAAACCATGTAACACCAATGAGCAAGATTTTAAATAACCATATGGAAAGAATTTTTTTTTTAAATATAACACATTTAAATATAATAATTAAATTAATAACTACTAAAAAGTTTTGGACAGTCTCTTCTTACTCTGAACATTGAACGTATGTTCTTTTCCAGAGCTTGATGTATTTTTCCTTTTTGAAAGTTGGTTTTCAGCTTCCTTTGGCAGTCTGTGTGGCCTGAGGCTCTAGGAACCCATGGCAGTATGAGACCCTGGTGTCCTTGTCCCACTGGCCCAATCCAAAATCCAGTCCTGGTAGAAGGCCTTATTTGATTGATCTATTGATAAACCAGTCATGGAAAGACTGAATTGGCTAACAAAGGCCTAACTTACAAGCAATCTGGTTTTCTAATCAATAGCTTAATTTATCTACAGCAGTTTAAAAAAATGTTTTAAGGAAATGTGAATCAGTAATGGAGCCACCTGTCTATCCTGCCTACAAATGGTATTGCCTTGGTTGCGGGGCAGCACATGAAAGCCTAGTTGATTTATAGCAATAAAACACATTTTAAATTAACTTCAGTAGTCTTATTTTAGATATATGTTTTTGTAAGCAATGAACAGTGTATATAAAAAAGCAGGCAAGAATCATTAAGGCAGCACTGAATTAAGATACTATTTATATTAAAGATGTGTGTGTGTGATCTAGTAACTCACATGTCTTATGCAATGTGTGTGTGTGTGTGTGTGTGTGTGTGTGCATAAATAAGTGTCTGTGCACATATTTGGACTCAGCATAAATATATATTATTCTGAAATTCTAAATGCATGTACCTCAAGAGGATTGGATCAGACGTCTGTTGGAATCGGTCCCAAGGGTTCTGTTACACAGTCCATCTGGAAAGACTCTCTCTAGTGTTTAACAGAAAATGGGTGACCTTTGATCACCCAATGAACTATGTGTCGTCACGGTCTGCCTACTGTGTAGGAACGAGAAGCGCGGAGACGATGGGGAATAACACAAGGAACAATCTTTATTAATCCAAATAAAGACTTACATGAAGGAACACACACGTAGGACATGGGGTTGACGTATAAGACTGGATGCAGGACTCAGGAAAACACAGGGCTTAAATTCAGGAACTAAATAGGGAACACCTGGAAACAATGAACATAATCAAACATGGGAGAAACTGTGTCATGGGAGCACATGGGGAGCAAAACACAACACATGGAACACGGGGCAGTCCAAGGGCATGACACGCACACACACACACACACACATATATATAT
>NW_015544144.1:518932-523553 GCF_001515605.1 Sinocyclocheilus anshuiensis
AAAAGAAGTCTTTGATGCTCACCAAGACTGCATTCATTTGATCACAAATTCAGTAAAAAACAGTAATATTAATAATCTGTTTGGTAACACTTTATAATAACGTTAATGAATAAACCATTAACAAGCATGATATAATGCTTAACGTGCATGATCATATGAATTGAAAGTTTAATTACATTTGTAAGCATTTTATTTTACATTAAATAATGATCTGTTAATCATTAGAGAATGTTTAATAAATACATTAGTAAACATTAACAAGCATATTATCTCATATTTCTATGTGAATAAATCAACTAAAGGTCTGTAAAGCATTATGCAATGTCTGTTAATGATTTATTAATGAAAGTTATTATAAAGTGTTACTATCTGTTTTAATATATTTTAAAACATAGTTTATTTCCGTGATTACTCCAGTCTTCAGCGACATGATCCTTCAGAAATAATTTTAATATGCTGATGTTGTGCTCAAGAAACATTTCTTATTATTTGTGAAAACAGTGTTACTTTTGTATGATGAATAGAAAGCTCAAAAGAAAAGCATTTATGTTTAGTTATAATTTCTTTGTAACACTGTGAAAGTCTATCAATGTAAAACGGTCACTTTTGATTTTTATACATCCAAGCTGAATAAAAGTATTAATTTATTTCCAAAAAAAATAAATACATAATAAATAAATAAAAATGTAAATTAAAAAAGTTCTGATGAAGACACAAACTCATCTTGGATCACCTAAGGCGAAATTACATTTTCAGGAAAGGTTCCTTCTCAGGTAAACTATTCATTTAAGTGGGTGAATGATGCAATGTCCTCTTGTGTTCTGCAGATTTTAAACATTAACACTTAAGTGTATGTCGCACTCAAGCAAAGTTTGAAATAATTAGTGTAAGCACAAATAAACTGCCCAAAAGTGCATTTTCAGAATTCAGCAATGGAAACAGAAAGAATGTCTATCTAAGCCGTTTCAGGACTGCATTACTACAGATAAAGCAATACATCATGATGTAAACCTCACAGGGAGAGTTGAAAAAAAAAATACTTAATTAGCCTTCCGCAATACAACTGAGTGACATTTTTAATCAGAGATTTTGCAACAAACAGATTCAAGTGTTGTAGCACTTCCAAAGTGCATACGTTCACGTATGCTTTCCAAAGCAAATTTTTGAGTGAGTCAGCACTGGTGAAATTGCTGTTGCTATTCGAATTTACCTCATGATTGCCTTTAAGTTTCCAGATATTTAAATGGAGACAGAAATACATTTTCTTTTCCAGCCTCCCCTGGGACAACATGCAACAAAAAATAAAGGGCATGAAAAATCTACAACTGATAAATGATGATTGTGTCTTCTCAACATTTAATAGGCTCTCTATACAGTACATTGTGAAGAAGGATTATAGTGAATTTTTGAGAAGAATAGCTGGGTGTTCCATGAACACTTTTGGTCAGGAGAATTCTCTCTCTCTCTCCCCCTCTATTTGGTTTATTATTATTGTTATAATATTATATAGTTGTTTTTGTTATATATTTCTGAGATTTGTAGCTGAAGTTTTAAAGTTTTGGCCTGTGACATGAGTCATCATAAATGATGAAAACATAGTAACAAAAAATGTGTGTGTGTGTGCATGTTTATGTGGTTTATGAGGACACAAATTTGTATAATAACATGGGTATGACATAGGATCGCGATTAATCGCATCCAAAATAAAAGATTTTGTTTACATTATATTTGTGTGTGTACTGTGTATATTTATTATGTATATATAAATACGCACATGAATGTACAGTATGTATTTCAGATAAATGTTATGTTTATATATTAAATATATTTATATATAATATAAATTATATGAATATAAATACATGTATGTAAATAAATACATGTAAATATTTTTAAAATATACTGTGTGTGCGTGTGTATGTATATATATATATATATATAATAAAAGTGAAGGCATCAGAAATCTTGGTCTCTTGTGCCTGCAGCCATGTTTCTTCTATTGCTTGACCATAAAGCAATTTAGATTCAAATAACTACGCATACAGTATTGTCAAAGGAGCACTGTCATTTCAATTGTCATTATCCCAGTCATTCTAATTTTTTAAAGCATCTAACGGCATTCGGACAGCCTGGAGCTCTCGCTAAAGTACCTTACTTTAATGTGATGACTGCAAAGATGTCTTGCATCCAACCCGAGGTTGGATAGAGGGTGAAACTTAAAAGTAACTAGGAAATGTGTCTTAATGACCTTCTTATTCTCTACATGCACTTGAAAGAGGTGTGTCAAGTTTTTCTCCATTTTACCAGTGAAAGCATTTGTATCAGTGTAGGCTCATTCGACCCTTGGGTCTATGGGATTAGCAGGACTTTACTTGTACAAACATGACTCCATTAGCTAATCACATGATAAATTTGCTCCGTAACTCTCAAACACAGAGGCTGAATAATGCATATTCATTGTAAAACACATGTGCGTGTTGGTGATGATAGCTCTACCAAAAATGACGTGATGGTGATGCCATAATTTGGAATTGAATAATCTTGGCTGATCCAAAATATATATCTAGAGACAAACAAAAGGTATGAATGTGTACTAATTTAAAGCAGATCTTTTTTTTTTTTTTTTTTTTTTTTTAAGTTTTAAAATCAAGACACAACTATAAGTTGTTAGTACATTGGTTTACCTAGTTAGCTGTCACAACAACAATAATAATATATAGTTTGAATTGCTTAAAGGTGTTTGTCATGATGGATGGAATGATATACAGTATTTTATGTTTTAGTCTATGAAAGTGAAAGGTTGCTTCACCCATTTCCCCCACTGGAATTTCCTCTCCAGAACATTAAGCACAACAACAATGTACGGTCCAAGTGAATGACATGGAACATAAGCAGAAGACTAGTTCTAAAAAAAAGAAGCTTGTTTAGTGTGTTCAGAACAGGTGTAGTCCATATATTTTGGGCTTTTACTCTGACTACAGTGTTTTGTACATGTCCATAAATCATATGGATTTTTGGGGACTGTTCCGAAATGAAAACAAACACAACCAGTATGTGTTTTTTGAGTATTTAGCTTTTTTCAGTCTTTCATTTCTACATGGACTGTACAACAGCGATCCAGAACCTTGTCCGTGGTCCTGAAGCCACTCTTCCTCAGCTGAGCGGACATGACGTTGTCCATGGTCCTGAAATTAATCTTCATAGTCTTCAGCAAAGGTACATCTTATTGGTCCTTTCTTTCAAAGAAGACAGACATGGACAACCCAGCAGAATATATTTTGTAGATCTGTGATAATTTGTATTTGTATTCATTGTGACACACGGAGGATCACTAGTAAGGTTTTAAAAGTCTCATAAAAGGCAGTTCATTAGGATTCCATATACCCAAGACTATTGCCAAGCACACATCTGAATCCACTCCACATTACACCCAGTAAACATATGGTGTAAAATCAAGGGGTGTTACTGATATGGCTTGTAATGCCTCATTAAACTAATCTTGTAAATTGCAGCTGAACTTCTGCAGATAGTGCTGACGGCCGCCTATCTCTGCCCTTCACATCAATGTTCCTCATGTTTCAGTGGGGACCATCAAGGAGCTAACTGGGGGTCGAGGATGCCCACATCACCACTAGGGCCCACATCCAGGAGATGCAACAGAGAAGCTCCTTTAAATGTGTCATCGAAACACCACTGCTCTGCATCGCCGCTAGCATGGTTGCCTAGCAACTAGACAGCAAATGCCTGCATCCCTTATCTTCTGAGTAAAAATACATGAACAAGAAATCACACCTCTTATGTGTCTGTGCACAATATTTTTTATCATTTCATTTGATGGTTAATCTTGATCTGAAATTTCCAACTGCATGCTAGCGTGTGCAAAGAGCGGCTCTGATTTCAAATGGTTATTTATCCATCCATTGTTATTTTGAGGGTGTGTTGAGCTGAAGAATGTGGAAAAGTGGAAGAAATGCATGAAAATGCGCCGGGATACTCTCGCAGCATTTTAATAGGTTGCAGCTCGCGAGCCGACAAGTACAGACATCATTCCTCCGCTAGGCAAGCGCGTGGACAGACTACCTTTCCTCTTTAGTTCGCTTTCGCTTTTATTTTATTTTTTCAACAAACACCTACATTTTATTCAGCACATTCAAAAAAGGACAATGTCCTTTTCTCTTCTTTTGAAATCCAAGCGTGTGCGTCGGAGATTTTGTTCCAGTCTTGATTGTTTTCTCGGTTCCTGGAGGTGTTATTGCAATTGAAGTGTGTCATCATTTGCTCTGAACAAGTGCAGGAACATGCTCGGGGATTCAATCGAGAGATGAGGGGGCTTTTCCAGTAGGCTAGACAAATCTCGGACATTTGCAAGCGCTTTGTTGTGATACATACATATATCGCGCGTTTTTTTTTTCTTTTTCTTTTCTGCTTCTGCTTCATATAAGGTTGTACTATGGAGTACAAGCTCTGACGTCTGCATAAGATATTTGCTGCTGCATTTATTTAAATGTGCATCTTTTCTCCCCTGTGACTTTGAGAGGAACATCTCAACCATTAGCAGTAGGGGATGCAGATTTCATTTCCCCCCCCCCCCCCATCCAACCTTTATAGTTGAGGGGGGAAA
>NW_015544144.1:524088-524880 GCF_001515605.1 Sinocyclocheilus anshuiensis
CCCCCCCCCCCCCACATCCAACCTTTATAGCTGAGGGGGGAAATAAATAAAAATATCACATACTGTGGAGCACCCCCTCTTTGAAGGAGCATCACTGGAGCCATGGCTTGTCCACAGCTTTGGACCTGGAAACTGCGACGACAGGTGTAGAAGGAGACTGATACTCTTCCATTTTTTTTTTCTTTTCTTTTTTTTTTCCATCATCATATCTTTATTTCTTTTTTTCTCCATGATTTGGTTGAAGAAGACTTCCCAGCACTTTTTCCAGAAGTCCAGTCGAAGCTGAGAGATGTCTGACCTTCTGGTGTTGATCGAGGGGGTCTCTGACCTGCACGGATTTCCATAGTTGAAAAAATAACAGCTGGGACCAATTAAAGATTTTTTTGCTTCCCCCCCTTTTTTTTTTTTTTTTTTAAATGTATTTTTTTCTCCTTTTCTTGTTTCTTTTCTTTCTTTTTCCCGCGGGGCCATCACAAATGTGTGCACTGATGCTTTGATCTCAGTCATTCATTTGGCCTTTTTTTCTCCCATCCCCTTCTGTTGGATTTTTTTATTTTTATTTTATTATTTTTCTTGTTTTCTTTCTTTTTTTTAACATCAGTTTGGAGCACGGGAGGTTGGATTACTGAAATTGAATAAACGGATTTGTGGAAATGTTGGGTCCTCAAGAAGACAAATTATGTGGAATTGTTTCTGCTCTGGCGGCCTTGTCCTTTGTCTGCTTTGCACAAAGGTAAGAAAATTATAATTATTATTTTTTTTTTTTTTTACCTGAATAAACAGTCGAATTTG
>NW_015544144.1:524973-529815 GCF_001515605.1 Sinocyclocheilus anshuiensis
GAATTTGTGTATGTGTGAGCAGTGTCTGAGAGAGAGAGAGAGAAAAATCATATGTGTAAGAAACATGCTCGCATCGATTCTATAGCGCATATAGGCATATTATTGAAAACTAAACTTTTTTTTTCTTTATAATTCGTCGTAATATTTCTTTTGTTTGTGTGGTTTACGCATTATTCCCTTTTCAAAAATCCATGTTCAGTTAAACAGTAAATTAATGAATTAAAAAATAATAATTAGTATAGCTATCTGAATATATATATATATATATATATATATATATATACCATCTTTCTAACCATATTCTACATGCACTTGGGCTTGCGATTTATCAGTGACAACTCAGTATGCTGGCATCAATTAAAATCAGCTCATAACAGAGCTGTTTTGAATCGCATATAAGCAATATGTTGTAGCAACGCTGACGGATTTTTTTTATTAATTAATTAATGTATTTTTTAACAACGTTTTCCAACATCTGTAACCAATATGTTTTTGATGCAACGGTCCACTGAGTGAAATACAAATATACAAATGATCAGTGTTTTTCTTCTGATCCACCCCCACCCATGCCACCATGTCGCTGGCGTTAGAAGAGATCCATCATCACTCAGCCAATAAGAATAAAAACGACGACGCCTATCAGTCAATAATGGTTAATGACGTGTTCACTGGTGATCATTGAGATGCGACGTGGCTTTGAAGCCTCTGAGGCCGAATGCACATATCTTTTCTCCATGTCATACTGTGTTTGTGGAACACCTGTAAGACAAATGACATGCCTGATTATACTTTAAACATTGCTGCCTATACTCATCACACGTCGTTTATTTATGATTAGTCAGTAAAAACATGGAAATCAACAGTGGTGGCTTAAAACCTTAATGCCACTTTGACGTTTTACTACATTCCTTTCAGTTTAGTGTGCATGGCTGAGGTTTTTTTTTTCCCCCAGATGCATTTTGAAGCCACATATAGGCTGTCCTGCAAATTATTGGCTGTAAAAAACACACTAAGACATGTCCCTAAAAAAAAAGGTTTTAAACCTTTAAAGACCCAGCAGGAACCCCCACTTACTTGTTCAGCCAGGCACCCCCAATACCTACATTTTACTTTTTTTTTATTTTTATTTTTTTCAAAAATAACGTTAATACATTACTAAACATACAAATATAAAGAATATATATTTTTTATATATTTACAGGTAACACTACATATTTTTGTTAGCTGATACATCCTGCTGTGTAACATTCTATTCTGAATTGAAAATTTGTTTATGTATTAATTATTAGGCATACAGATTTGATGACCTCATAGTAATTGAGACTGAATGCTTGTGCTTTTAAAACAAATTGTCATACCACATAACCATCTACAAAAAAAAAACTGGGGAGGGCAAAGAGGTAAAAACGGTCTACAATTTCATCTAAACATTCATATACATTTTATCCTAAAAGCTTGATGTTGATGAAGAAAAGGAATATGTTATGCATCAACTACCCATTCTGTTCACAGACCCTCAGGGGTCCCAGGACCCCAAGTTAAAAACCCTGGCTGTAGACTGCATGTTTGAACCAGATAAACCCAGTCATACCAGTCGTCAAAGTTACATGTTGAACTGACCTCCCTCTGTTGATTGCTGACATTATGATGTTTTAAGGTTTTTGTTATTAAGCAAAATGACACAGTCGTACATTTTTGTGAAGAAGTGTGCTTTTTGTAGGTGTTACTTTTTGAGATTACTGTAAATGGTACTTTCAGTAACAGTTTATGCCCTGGAAAAAAAAACAATGAATTGTTCAGTCCCACAGATTTATGTTAATGATTATGTGGTGATTATATTGATCTAAGCCTCTTCGGATTGGCAACACTCAAGAAAAAAGAAAATCTGAATAAATACAAAATGCAGCGCAATAAAATCAAGGAAATATGATTTAATCAAATCACACGAATTAACAAATTAGCCATATGTTGCATATTTTGCTTTGGCTGAATTTTAACAAAAAGTGCTCTCAATTCTCTCTCCTGCAGCACCTCCACCGGAAGTACCGGAATATCTGTGGCCAAGACGACAGTGGACAAATTGCTGAAGGGGTATGACATCCGCCTTCGGCCAGACTTCGGAGGTACACGTGATTCTTTATTAGAAATGTAGCTACCGTAAATCCTCACCAGTCACTGTAGAAAAGGTCACTTATCTGGAGTATAGTGATAAACATTATCATTGACTGATGTAGTATGTACATAGTCATGCAATATTTTCACATCTCCTTGTGTAGGAAGAAAGAAAAATTTGTGCATATATATATATATATATATATACTAAGACTAAGGTTTGTTACTTGTGGTCTCATGTCAAGACTTAATGTTAACGTGAATGTATGAAGGCAGACATTTTCTAGAAATCGCTGAAACAGCTCATGGTTTAATAGTATCAATCTCAAGGTTAGGCAGTACTGAAAGAAAACAAGGGACTGTTTGAGATGGAAAGGCACTTTGTGCTGTACTGTACCCTCGCCACCTGTAACAAGTTGTGTTGGTACAGTTTGCACAAAGGCTGAGCACACAGTTTTAGGTTGCTGCTCATGGTCCATATTTCTGCACGCGTTCACATTGTTGAAGGACAACGAGATGCTTTTCGAACCACAAAGTCGGGGGAAATTTTGTTTCACCACACCCAGAAGTCAGCTTGTCCGGCTATTCATCACAAGCCTTCTGTTTGTCCGATGATATTGCAAAGAGACTATACATTTGCTACAGAATGTACTTTTCAGTTCAGCCCTTCAGCAAATTACTTTTGTATTTCATCAAAGAAGCAAGTCAAAAGATATCTATCTATCTATCTATCTATCTATCTATCTATCTATCTATCTATCTATCAAGATCTGCGTGAGGGAACTGAGAACGAGTTGAGCAGACAGAAATATGCAGAGCAGGAACTGGAACAGGTATCACAAGGCCTTATTAACAGGAGGTACAACTTGTGAGAAGGATTTTTTTTTTTTACTTTAATCAAAATGAAACCTTGCCAGATGCAACAACTTTGACCAATACATAGTTTAGTCCCAAATCTTGATGTGAACTGACTGCCAAAATTTTGCTGATTTATATCCAGATCAGCTGAGGTGACAGTGGTTCTGCTAAATAAAAGCCTATCTATCTATCTATCTATCTATCTATCTATCTATCTATCTATCTATCTATCTATCAAGATGCTTTCAAAATGTATTCATGTTTTTACCATAGAGGCTTTTTGGTATTTGGATTTGTTGGTAGAAATGACAAGTCTGATATAGAATTGCGTGCTGCATTGTTGCCTAATTCAGAGTATTTTAGAACACATTGACCAATTTGAGATCATTACCACTTTCTATGTTCTCTTCAATTAAGCTAGATTGGGTAGTAGATTACTTACATATTGTAGTCCGCTACTGATTCCAAATTACATGACAAAAAAATTGTAGTTAGTAACATAATCCATTACATTACACATTTTAGATAATATAATCGGACAACTTTTAAATTACTTTTAGGTTACTTTTGACCTAAGTCGTTTATCACATTGATTTAAATACTGTAGGATAATCTTGTATCATATTGACATAAAAATACAAAGTGTAAGAAAATATAATCCATTCCTTGTTATTTACAACATGAAGTGCATTAAACATTACATTATGTCAGGGTTTCCCAAACTGGGGTTCGTGAAGGAACTGCAAGGTGTCCGTGGGTTTAATGAAAAGCTAATAATTGATTAAATCATAAAAATTTAAAATTAAAATAAATCATTTTATAACATCAATAAAAATAAAAACCCTTACTAAATATAGTATGTTTACTGCTAGTTTATTGCTATTGTGTGAATAATATGTAATCATGCAATCAATAAACTGTAGTCTGATTCCAAATATTTTAAAAAGTAATGTAACTGCAAGTACTTAATTTTTGGAATCTGATTACGTAATCCAGATTACATGCAATCAGTTACTACCCAGCTCTTCTCTTCAACACAATTTTTACAACACACAAAGAATTTTCAAGCATTTCATCAGCAGTGATGGCCCCTCCACAGAGCACTGATGTGAGGTCAGTTACCCTGCAGCGCTGCACACTTGTATTGGGAGCAGCATCCGCTCTGATGCAGGCCAGGGAACTGTAGTCTATCACATCCTGATAATTCCATCATCAGTCAGAGCCCAAGTCTCCTGACACAACTGCTAACCAACTTCAGCTTTGGAGCGCCGTGCATTTTAATTGGACCCAGGCCGCAGCTACGCTAGCCAGCGAGAGAGAGAGAGAGAGGGAGGGAGGGAGGGAGGGTGAAGAGAGCAGAGAGGATAGTGATGGAGAGAAAGAAAGAGGTCAGCTAGGTTGTAGAGAAACCAGGCCGTCCTAAAAGAGCTTCATCTCTTTGGCCGGCTAGAGGGATAGCCGCGGGGTTTGGTCGTGGTGTATTTGTGTGTGTGCGCACCCCTCAAATCGCACCACACCAACACATGAATGCAAAGCCTGCTTACGCATGCGAGCATACATGGATTCACACACACATACAAAGAGTTGCACAATTTTAGCGCGTTGTATTGCATGCGCAAAACAATAAAATGCTATTGACGAAATATCTGCAATCTAGTTTAACAAACCTCAAAATGTGCTGAAATAGCATTGCACAATGCATTTTTTTAACTAAGACATTGTCATTCTTTTAAGCGCAAATCCCTTATTATAGATTGTACTGTACTGTACTAATTTGCTAATACAATTAAGGTTGCACCTGCAAATTGTGTTTCGGTCAGGACCACTATCGTCAAAATGATAGATACTTAGCATAAAGTTTGGTTTGGCGGT
>NW_015544144.1:530252-533420 GCF_001515605.1 Sinocyclocheilus anshuiensis
ATGCCGCGATAGGTGTCGTATTCCTATAGGTAGATAGGATCAGAATCAGCTGATGCAAGCTTGACTCACGTGACCTTCCAGAACTAACGCTAACGCTTAATTTATCACAAATTTGTACATTTCAGTGCTGTTTAGCAGACTTGATATGTAGATTTTGTCTCTCCAAATATTATAAATGCACTTATTATTAAATAGAAAACAAAAAAAATGTAGTTAATTTACTCCTATGTGTTTCAAACACATAAAGTGTCCATTTTTATGCTCATTTAGAAGTTCATACTTTGATTTTTTTGATTTTTTTAAATAGCTGATTCATTCAGGAATGAAGTGTCTCACTTTATGAATGGGCCATTGAATCATTGGTTCACTCGATTCTTTCAAAACGCTGTTTCCTTCAGAAACCATGTGTTTTGCTTGGAGATGCTGCTGTGGCTTTAATAGTTTGTATTTGCGTTGAGCAAACTGAGCAAAAACAGACAATATTGTGTCTCAAATATAGCACAATATCCAGTTCGCATTTATTGAACTGTTGTAGAAAATCAATATCACATTTGCACTCGTGCTATTTGGGACAAAAACAGCACTGGTGTGATATTGCACTCGTTAATTGTGTTAAAAAGTAATTAATTAGATTAACGTGTTAAATCGACAGCCCTAATATTATAACATATGTTGGAAACTTAAATGAGACACTTAGAGAGAGAAGATGAAATAGTATCTCCAGTGTATTCAGTAGCATGCTCCATCACACAGTGAGTATTTGCCCTGCATCATGTTCGTCACCAATCAACTGTATGGGTGTGTTCAACTTGAAGCGGCATTGCGCAGACCGATCGGAGTATGACATCAAAGTACCACAAGCAGATGACTCTGCATGCTTTCATGCAGAATGCTTTTCATTACTTTGATGTCAAACACTGATCGGTCTGCCCAGCACCACTTCAAGTCAAACAGACCTCTTGAAATGTAAGATGACGTACATGTGGCAGGGATGGGTGTGTTAATTGCGTTAAAAAATTGAACGTGTTATTTTTATTTCCATTACTAATTAATTAGATTAATTCGACAGCACTAATTATAAGCATTTCTACAAAATACCATTCAATATTCCATGGGTGTGCTGTCTTAGGCTGAGACTAACATGCATAAGACAGCCATCCTCACCCTGTTCATGTTTATTGTTTCAGCAGCAGTAGATGATGAGTCATTGTATTCAGCCTTGCTTTACACTCGTCGCCGTTGCCTTTCATGTTTGCGTTGTGGTTATTGGCTTTGGCTCCAGTTCTCAACAAATAGCCCGATGTGGTTTACAGTCTGAGCAGAATTCAAATTGCATGTTGTGTTTGAGTGGGATATGACTTTAAATCATTGATGGATCCATAGAAATTGGAGGCCATATTTGATGCTGATGTTTAGGGTGAAATATGCTAGTGGTCGTCTATCTACTTGTAATCATCATCATAATCATTCCTCATGAGGTGTTATTGTCCCATTTAACATTTCAGAATCGTTTCAAGGATTCGATATGATGAATGGTTTGATTGTCACTGGATTTGAATGTTGCTCTAAAACCAAAAATCAGTTCAACAGTAGCATATTGCTAATGTAATGTTTGCTAAACAAAGGCCTTTAAAATAAATAAATGCATACATACATAACCAACCAAATGGGGGAAGAAAATAGTATGATCTTTTTTAATATTGAATTAAAAAAATAAAATACTTTGTTTTATCTATTTATTAAACATTTTGGATTCTTCTTCACAAAGGATAAACACAATACTGCTTTAGTATATTATATTAAAATTATTAAAATCATACAATGGATGCTGCTTTATTGGGACCTAACCTTAACCATTTTGGTTAGGTCCCAATATTGAACCTGCTGATCAGTAAACGTGTCCTTGAAGGTCATCGCCGTCAATGTGTTGGCCCATCCAATCAACGTAAACACCACGTCCAATTTCAATTATAGGGCAATTAAATACCTGTTAAGAACTTCATTAATCATATTTCCTTCATTTACTTTTAAATAAATGCATCTCCTAGCTGATATGCAATGGGGAAAGAGAACGGAAATCAGGTTGGCCGCATCAAAAACTAAATCCACTGTTACTCTCTACTGTACCTGATACCTGATGTTTTGATTAAATAGCCTCTGCCAACAGCATGTCCTAGCTGATATGCAATTGGAAATGGGAGAGGAACTAGACAGTGGTGTGTGGAGTTATTTTAAATAGCCTCTGCCAAAAAGATGGGCTTTTTGCGCTTTTTTTTCCATTATAATGTTTTTATTATTCATTAGGTAAGCAGCTGTATACAATCAGCTGGCTATTATTGTCAAATAAACTTCTTTAGAGTGCTACAAAACCTGCTGCAAATCCTGATCCATTATAATGTTTTTATTATTCATTAGGTAAGCAGCTGTATACAATCAGCTGGCTATTATTGTGAAATAAACTTCTTTAGAGTGCTACAAAACCTGCTGCAAATCCTGATCACCATGTCTGCGTTTATTTTTGGATCGTGACCTGCTGTACATGATCACTTATGAATAATCTGCTAAACAGTGTGAATATTCCATTGAAAAAAAATGACAATGGAAAATAATCATTTTTGATTCATTCAAATGAAACAGAATTCCCCATTGTCTAATAGAGGAAGACAGTGGATTAATTACAGCCCGTGCTGGCCTTATTTACAACCTCAATAATCAGGGCAGCCTCTGAAGGTCTCTGAAGACTTTGAATTTACGAGATTGCTATTTCTCATTTCAAGTCATCCTCTCTAACAAAAGATACCTTCATGTTCTCAGGTCTGGTTCAGTCCAGCTATGTCACCGGGGCCTGTTTATGTGCTGCTCATAAAAAACATGCTGAAAGTTTAATCAACAGAATGGAACATGAATACAGTTGCCTAGATACGCAACATGTCACACCCGAGGCCATAAATCAACAACCTTTTTTTTTTCTTGCATCAGAAAGTGTTCTTTCTTTTTTTAATAATGATAACTGTATATATATATATATATATATATATATATATGATGAAGTGACAGTGACATGTGGCCAAGTATGGTGACCCATACTCGGAATTACTGCTCTGCATTTATCCCATCCAAAGTGCACACACACAGCAGTGAACACACACACCGTGAACACACACCCGG
>NW_015544144.1:533758-547524 GCF_001515605.1 Sinocyclocheilus anshuiensis
AGTACGAGACTCGAACCCGCAACCTTACAAGTCCGACTCTCTAACCATTAGGCCACGATTACTCAATCACGATCTTCCTAGTGACCCTCAATTTTCTAAAATATTATTATAATATTATAAATGAATTATAATTAATTAATTATAATTAACTGTGTTTTCAATACAATGTGACTTAAAAACAGGATATTGCTTTTTGAGCTGCAGTGCTATTGGTGAAATATTGTAATTAGTAGGTGATAAGTAATCACTGTAAGTGATAAGATCACTACTTTTATTTACTTACTTCCCAACACTAAAAATCTATCCATCCATTAATCTATTCATCCATCCATCTTACATACTAGGACAATTGGATCCTATAGTAAATAATAATAATTAGCCTTTGCTGACTGAGTGATGAGGTTTGTAGGTATTTATATTATTTACATTATGTAAATGTATAAGGTACAAAAGCATTCATACATATTTATTTGTTAAAAATGAAACACAATTACATTCACTCTCACTTACCAGGGTCATAGTTCTCTCTCATCTGTGAACATCAACACAACATTTACCTGTGTGTGTTTACATTACGTAAGCAGTTCATGCTTCCCGGCACCCCTCCAGACATACATCCACCCACACAGAGGGCATTCTGACAGAACAGGCTCCTGTCTATTCGTCTGAATCAGAGGATGGTTTGACTGAGATCCCTATTACAATCTGCCTGCACAGAAAGGTTCAGATTGAAAGTGTTTATCTCAATTAACCACATTTGTCTTTCTCTTTTCTGATTTGGTGACAAGGCCACTATTATTGCCAACAGCAGTGCTACTGATACAGCACAAACTCTGCAAGAATCCCTTGTGGAAAAAAGTACAATTTAGTATACTTTTGAAAAGAGTACTTTTTTTACAGAAATAATATGCTTAAAATAATATACGTGAGTGCAAAATGAATGTAATGTTTTTGGGGCACTTGCAGTAATTTTATGTTGACTGCAAATGTATGTAATGGATGGACAAATCAGACACATTATTATTTTTTATATTTAACAAATAATCCAACAGACCCCTCACCCAACAATCGGACTGGGTGCCATGATGTCTGTGAACGACCAACCAGGACACTGGTTACCATGGCAGTCAGGACACCTCAGCCAGATAACATAGCTTATATGGCTCAATGGTATTCACCTCACCCCACTGGAAGTCACTTTAAAACAGAAGCATACTGCCCATAGGAAAGGACTTATTTCATGAATTCATAGCTAGACTTTTCTATGAATGAAATGCATATCCCCAGGTCATTGTGTGTATGATTATTACTGTCTTGTATAGAGTATTTTGCATTGTATACTGTTTTATGTGTGCTTATGATAGAACCACTAGTTAATGTAACCTCGCATACCATGTTTGGTATCTATGAATTCATATTTTGATGATCTAAATGTGAGTGTATATTATATGTTGATACCTATGCAACATATTAATGTTCTAAGACTCTTTAATAGTTTTTGCATCAGCACCCAATCCAGTTACATATGCAAAATACCATGTTCGGAGGCAAAGGTAAACTTTCCCTCCGAAAGTTTAAGTCAGCATTGGTTCACTGACGATCCGATCTTGTTACATGCTCCAATGCACTAGTACTGTAAGAAAGTTATTTTCTGTGGCCATGAAAATGAATGAAATTACACTGAATGTTCACTGGAAAAACAGATTAGTTGATGGTTATATTAATTCTGCGACAGTTACTACTGGCAGCTGATATGAATAATTGTAATTAATTATAATCAATTGTAATGATGTGCATTTCCCTTTTGAGCTAAATTGCTACATGTATTATCTATTATTTATATATTATACGTTTATTTAATATACATTTATTTTTAAGTTTATATTAAATGCAATTAGTTACAGTACTTAAGTGTGCTTTTTTTACCCAATTAAGGAGTACATCTTTATATGTAATTTCATTATTACTTCTCTCTTTGAAATGGTTAAATTGTACTGTTGAATATAATGACAAGCATTTATGATAAACTAAAATATACTTTAAAGACATTTCTATTGAAACTTGCATGTCATGTATTTAAATATATTTATAATTACTCATTTGTAATGATGAAGTTGCAATTTAGTGTATTTTAATGTAATGTAAAATGACATGCTACAATTAAAATGAATATCAAGTACTTTTGATGTGCTTTAGCATGTTAGTCTTTACATCAAAATAAGTGTACTTTAAAATGTTATTAAAAGCAGTCCAGATTACCTATGCACCATGTTCCAGGTTTTCAAAAGTCATATAATATCTCTGTCTGATGAACAGACCAAAACTGAAGTTATGTCATGACAATTCATCCACTGTTGCTTTTAAAGGGGTCCTATTATGCTTTTTCACTTTTTGAATTTTAGTCAGTGTGTACTGTGTATGTTTGGGCATAAAAACGATCTACAAAGTTACAAATCTCAAAGTCCACTCCAAAGGGAGATATTTCGTTGAAAAAAAAAAAACATTTTCAAGAACTACAACAAACGGTTCGTTTGGACTACAGCGTTGTTTTCTGGGGTTTAGTGATGTCACAAAGCGGCCCTTTAAAATATCATTAAAATAATTCCCGCCTACGGAAATTTGAATGGTTAGGGGGTGCATGGGGAGGGGCGAGGTCGTGGTTAGAACGCTTGGTTGAGTGCATCAAACAAAACGAAAACGAAGACGAAGAGCTGCTGTAGCGTCAAGTAAATATGTATGTTACAGTTATGAAAATGTTTTTAAAATTGCTGACAGTACAATACTGGACAATGATGTAATCCGCAGAATTTACACTTCAATTATGAGTCTATGGTATAAATAAATTCAACTGTATAACAGTTTCACTGCAATTCATGTTATAATGTTAGAATTAAAGAATAATAAACATAATACATATTACCGTTGCACTTATCTGTACATAGTAAATTCACTTATTTTTAAGCGGTTGTTGACATCGTATCTAAAACGTGATTTAGCCAAAAAAATAAAATAAAAATAACGTTACCACTCTAATATGTCTTGCAGTATCTGTGCATGCAAAGGTTCTGCGCGATCCTCTTGTTCAATATTCTTGAGGTCTGAATCCGGCTCAAATTGATATGGCAATATTGACGCCATCCTTAACTATACCGGAGCAGACAGAACTCGCTGCTTTGGCAAGTGGCGTGGCAGTACTGAAACACCATCTAAGCTGTTCACCAATCACAGCACACTGGGATAGCTAACCAATCACGACACATTTGGTTTTTCGGAAGGTGGCCCTTCATCAAACCCGGAACTAATTGAGCCGTTTGTGCCAGGCTGGGGAGAACGGTACTTTTAATAATGTAAATTATGTGAAAAATAATGCGTTTTTCGAACCACCAAGCATGAGAGCATGTTCTAGTACACCCCCAAAACAAAATCAAGACTTTGTAAAAGAGCATAATAGGACCCCTTTAAATTTCATTTGTTTTTGTGTTTATTCAGATATGGTGTGCCAATTTTAATATGTGGATATAAGATACAAAACCCACATCAGATTACTGTTATTCACACTATGCTAGATTCCCTTGATACTTCAGCCTCATATGAAAAAGATGGGTGTCCTGCTCCCTGAGGAGTAAGGCCTGTAGTCTAAGAGAGAGAGACCATTGAAATGAAACTATGAACTGAAGGCCGCTAATTACATTATCTCTGAGGAGCTTACCATTTTACTCAAGATGTAAGTGGCCCCCGTGGACTGCAGCCAATCTAATGAAAAGCAGTGGCCTGTAAATTGTAGCAGTAAGTGTTTTTCCTGTGCTGGGTTATCGGCGTCTCCTTCAACTTTAGTACCATAGGCAATGCTTTAAAAGCTTTGTTACATCAACACTTTGTAAATTAGCTCAGAATCTGAGGAAATGCCATGAAAATATCTCAGATGTGCTATAACTATGTAATAAACATGTAATAGAAAACATTTATAAAGCATGTAGAGCTGCTCGGTATCATAATGCAGAGACAATACCCATTTCATTCAACTCCATATTGTCCTAAACAAAATTGAATCATAAGCATTTCAAAAAGCAAGGATGAAAAACATGAAATTGCATTAGATTAATGCTGCATCTACTGTTAAAGATGCAAACATATAGGATTCTTAACTCAAGTGCTATATGGCACCACATCTCATGCGTACATTTACATCGCAGGGCCGATATATAATCCAAATGGTTGCCAAGTCCTAGACAAATAGCAGTGCAGAGTAGCCAGAGGGCAGACCACCTCGTTAGGACTGTGATTTACCATCCCCGGCACTAGACAACAGTGTATGTGTGTGTGTGTGTGTGTGTGTGTGTGTGTGTGTCTGATGATATGTAGTCACTCTGATGGAACGAACAAGCTGACACTTCTCCTTCAAGCTTAATGCATTGCTGTGCATTACATGCAACTGTCACGGGCAAGGTGCTTTGGATAAATCTTAACTTGGGAGGATGTATATATCTGTACGCTGTCTTAACGCAGGCCAGAATGTTAATGTGATGTACCATTTTCAGGGGCTTGTGTCAGAAAACAATGCAAAGCTGGGCTGCACTGTGATGTCAGCTGCGATTTTACCAAGTTGCCCTTATTAAGCAATACAATAATTTTTCTATTTTTTCCAGTTGATATTACTCCACAGCTGTACAAGCGTAACACACTCATCTAACAACATGGAGGATGAAGTGCTAGTCAAATTCAGTTTATTCTGCTTATATGTCACAGCATGTTCACTGGGCTCCTTTAAAATGCCAGGAAAATGGACAAACAGGTGTCTGCTGTGTTTGATTTGGACATAAAGCACAGGTTCAATGATTCACTGGCCAGCAGCAGAACTCCCCCCGATGTCAGGAAAAAGGGAACTGCTGTGCAGATGTTTTGCACAAGAGGTGCAAAAGAGAGGACTTGGCTACCAACCCTCTCCTTCCCTTCCAGTTTGAGCCCCTGACTCTGGGGATGGCACTTGACAGTAAATCTAGCTGTCATCACCTCTAAAATGGGTTTTGTGGTCCCAGATCCCACCGTTAACAAAGCTTGAAATGGTGGTGACACATACGTAAGGCTGTGAACATGGACCCATTTCCCTCAAGAATGAGGCTACTCTAGGCCTTTGGTTTTGCCATATATCTTGATATCAAACCAGGTTGGAGTTACCGCATAGACGCATTGCTGTTCTCTGCAGGTGAACTACATTTTTAGTGGCGTTTACTAAGGCAAGCATCACTATTGCTACTGTGCCAGTAAAACACCAACAGCTTTTATTCCTTTTCACACAAATTTTGATTACAGTGGCAGATTACTAATTAATAAAGACTTTGTACAGTTCCCCCTGAACAAATTAATGCAAAATTGCCACCTCGTAAAATAGTTATGTTTTCCCCTAAGATCAGCTTGAAAATGTCATGTTTGCCTCAGCAAATGCATTGTGTTTCTCATGTTCGGTATTGTTATCACTATTGTTAATGGTTTAGGGTAGGGTTTAGCTAAAACGTGATTTAGCCAAAAAAATAAAATAAAAATAACGTTACCACTCTAATATGTCTTGCAGTATCTGTGCATGCAAAGGTTCTGCGCGATCCTCTTGTTCAATATTCTTGAGGTCTGAATCCGGCTCAAATTGATATGGCAATATTGACGCCATCCTTAACTATACCGGAGCAGACAGAACTCGCTGCTTTGGCAAGTGGCGTGGCAGTACTGAAACACCATCTAAGCTGTTCACCAATCACAGCACACTGGGATAGCTAACCAATCACGACACATTTGGTTTTTCGGAAGGTGGCCCTTCATCAAACCCGGAACTAATTGAGCCGTTTGTGCCAGGCTGGGGAGAACGGTACTTTTAATAATGTAAATTATGTGAAAAATAATGCGTTTTTCGAACCACCAAGCATGAGAGCATGTTCTAGTACACCCCCAAAACAAAATCAAGACTTTGTAAAAGAGCATAATAGGACCCCTTTAAATTTCATTTGTTTTTGTGTTTATTCAGATATGGTGTGCCAATTTTAATATGTGGATATAAGATACAAAACCCACATCAGATTACTGTTATTCACACTATGCTAGATTCCCTTGATACTTCAGCCTCATATGAAAAAGATGGGTGTCCTGCTCCCTGAGGAGTAAGGCCTGTAGTCTAAGAGAGAGAGACCATTGAAATGAAACTATGAACTGAAGGCCGCTAATTACATTATCTCTGAGGAGCTTACCATTTTACTCAAGATGTAAGTGGCCCCCGTGGACTGCAGCCAATCTAATGAAAAGCAGTGGCCTGTAAATTGTAGCAGTAAGTGTTTTTCCTGTGCTGGGTTATCGGCGTCTCCTTCAACTTTAGTACTATAGGCAATGTTTTTAAAACTTTGTTACATCCACACTTTATAAATTAGCTTGGAATTTTGAGAAATGTCACAAAAATATCCCGGATGTGCTATAACTATGTAATAAACATGTAATAGAAAACATTTATAAAGCATGTAGAGCTGCTCGGTATCATAATGCAGAGACAATACCCATTTCATTCAACTCCATATTGTCCTAAACAAAATTGAATCATAAGCATTTCAAAAAGCAAGGATGAAAAACATGAAATTGCATTAGATTAATGCTGCATCTACTGTTAAAGATGCAAACATATAGGATTCTTAACTCAAGTGCTATATGGCACCACATCTCATGCGTACATTTACATCGCAGGGCCGATATATAATCCAAATGGTTGCCAAGTCCTAGACAAATAGCAGTGCAGAGTAGCCAGAGGGCAGACCACCTCGTTAGGACTGTGATTTACCATCCCCGGCACTAGACAACAGTGTATGTGTGTGTGTGTGTGTGTGTGTGTGTGTGTGTGTGTCTGATGATATGTAGTCACTCTGATGGAACGAACAAGCTGACACTTCTCCTTCAAGCTTAATGCATTGCTGTGCATTACATGCAACTGTCACGGGCAAGGTGCTTTGGATAAATCTTAACTTGGGAGGATGTATATATCTGTACGCTGTCTTAACGCAGGCCAGAATGTTAATGTGATGTACCATTTTCAGGGGCTTGTGTCAGAAAACAATGCAAAGCTGGGCTGCACTGTGATGTCAGCTGCGATTTTACCAAGTTGCCCTTATTAAGCAATACAATAATTTTTCTATTTTTTCCAGTTGATATTACTCCACAGCTGTACAAGCGTAACACACTCATCTAACAACATGGAGGATGAAGTGCTAGTCAAATTCAGTTTATTCTGCTTATATGTCACAGCATGTTCACTGGGCTCCTTTAAAATGCCAGGAAAATGGACAAACAGGTGTCTGCTGTGTTTGATTTGGACATAAAGCACAGGTTCAATGATTCACTGGCCAGCAGCAGAACTCCCCCCGATGTCAGGAAAAAGGGAACTGCTGTGCAGATGTTTTGCACAAGAGGTGCAAAAGAGAGGACTTGGCTACCAACCCTCTCCTTCCCTTCCAGTTTGAGCCCCTGACTCTGGGGATGGCACTTGACAGTAAATCTAGCTGTCATCACCTCTAAAATGGGTTTTGTGGTCCCAGATCCCACCGTTAACAAAGCTTGAAATGGTGGTGACACATACGTAAGGCTGTGAACATGGACCCATTTCCCTCAAGAATGAGGCTACTCTAGGCCTTTGGTTTTGCCATATATCTTGATATCAAACCAGGTTGGAGTTACCGCATAGACGCATTGCTGTTCTCTGCAGGTGAACTACATTTTTAGTGGCGTTTACTAAGGCAAGCATCACTATTGCTACTGTGCCAGTAAAACACCAACAGCTTTTATTCCTTTTCACACAAATTTTGATTACAGTGGCAGATTACTAATTAATAAAGACTTTGTACAGTTCCCCCTGAACAAATTAATGCAAAATTGCCACCTCGTAAAATAGTTATGTTTTCCCCTAAGATCAGCTTGAAAATGTCATGTTTGCCTCAGCAAATGCATTGTGTTTCTCATGTTCGGTATTGTTATCACTATTGTTAATGGTTTAGGGTAGGGTTTAGTGTAGGTGGACTAAATATGTCTAACAACCAATGTAATAAAACATTGCTAGATTCTTGTTAATCTTTTTCGAATGAAACTGAACATGCTTTTAGTGTTACTCACTGGATATTTCACTTTGAAAGTGTCGCAACATAATATCATTTTGCAGAAATGTCGCCACAAGCGTGTTTTTCCAATGAGCCTGGGTTGCGTTTCTTTTTTTTATGTGGAACACAAAATAAAATATTTTGAGACACATTCTTCAATCATCTCCTTTTGTGTTCCACAGAAGAAAGTCAGGTATTGGAATGACATGAAAATTATTTTATCATTTACTCACCTTCATTTTGGGATGAACTATTCCTTTAACACGTCTGTCCACCTGCGGCAACCTGCTCTGCATAGAAAAAAACATCTCATGTGAGTGTATATTTTTAAAATATTCTTCAAAAATATTATTTTTAGCAACCTTTTTAATGAGGAACAAATGACTGAGTGCACATGAATGATACCTCAAACCGTGCGACCTGTGCCTGGCAGACAATAACACTTGTAAAACAGTTCCATAGACGTAAACTGAATGAGACAACCAAGCCACATTTTGGTATCAGAATTATGGGTGGGCTTTTTTTGATTCAAACCAATGAGCAATCACCCACTGTAGCAGCAGCATGACAACAACATAGAACTGAGAAACAAGTTGAAATACTCTGATATGTAGTACATTACATCATGTTGCTGCAGTGGGTTTGCTCCCACCTAAGGTTTAGGTTGTCATGGACACCAGCACATTCTCGAAATAGTTTGCACTTACTGCTAACACACCGCCATCTTGCAGACACTGGCCTCAATGAGGTCAGACTAGATGGCTTAAGAAACTGCAGTTTTAGATGGAAAGTACTCTAAAGACAGGAATATTGGGCTGAAGTCTTAACAGCATGGATGGTAGTGGTCGATGACTGGCCAATAATGTCTGGTATTATTATAATTTTTTTTTTTTTACATTTCTGTGGTAAATGTATCATGCTTTATAGTTCTGAACTACTGCTTCTGATAGAATCAGCACATCACAGTGGTCAATCACCTGATAAACACAGTCACAAGTTAAATTACTTTTTTGGAAATATTGATTGGCATATGCATGTTCCATCATAGTGTTCATATACAGGAGACTGGTTGGAATCTGCACTGTGCCATGTCTTGTAAAAAGTAAGTAAATGTAATTGATACAATTTATAGGGTGAATGCCAGAAATTTTTATATGACACCCTCATTAATGAATTAATTAATTAAAATAATGTTATTTTTGTATTTTTGCATTTTTGGATTTGATTTGATTTGGGGGTGAAATTTGGGTTTTCATGAGACTCACCCAAGTGTGCCACACAAATTCTGAAAAGTGAAGCCAAAACATTTTGATCACCGTCAGGTGGCTGGCTGCAGTATAGGTCGTAAAACTCTCCCTCTCCATGTAAACGAATGGGACTTGAGCCAAACTAAAAATAATATATATATATCAAATTGCACTTCAAATAAATGTTCCCATAGATGGTTTCCATCATTAGTGTTGGGGAGTAGCTAGCTGCAAGTAGCGACACTACTAACGTAACTACGTTTTTCAGTAGCTTGACAGTAGCTCAGCTACTTTTAAAACAATGTAGCTTTTCCAGTAGCTAACCACTTTTTCCAGCAAATAGCGATGTAGCGCAACAATAGCCCCTTTCACACATATATACTTTACTGGTAAATTACCGGTAAATTATCGTTAAGAGATCATGTGTGAACAGGAACTTTTCAAAAATACAGATAAATTGCCGGAACAAATTTAGAAAAGATGTAATATTACCAGTATATTACCGGTAGTCTGCTCTGTGTGAACGCAGAATCAAGATTTGTATGAGCACGTACAAGTTCTGAACACGCTGACATAAGACATCTACTCTGGGCCAATCCAGAGCTGTTGATCCAGAGCTCTGGGCCAATCATAACATTCTGATGCAGATAACGCATTTACTCCGCGCTGTGTAGTTCGGTTTGAAGTCATCTAATAGGATGTCTCTGGACCAAAAGCAGCGGCTTGAATGTGAACGTTTGACACAAAAATGAAAACATCAACAAAAACACTGACCGCGTATAGCATTTCCAGTTGATGATGTCACAGAATTTACCGGTATTTTGAAATTGCCAAACTGAGTGAATGGTGCTTTACCGGTAAAAAGTGGAACGTCGTTGCCTGTGTGAAAAGCGCATTTTTTTGTATTTACCGGTAGGTCGTTCCGGTAATTTTACGGCAATTTACTGGTATTACTGTGTGAAAAGGGCAAATAGCTGCATTCCATTCTGAGAACCTGCAACAGACTGAAGCAGCACAGCATCTTCTTACAAGATCACATACTAAAATAGTGCATTACCACCATCTATTGGTGTATCATGCATCTCGCGGCTTTACGTTTGTTTGTTTATTTATTTATTTAAATAACATTTTGCAAGTAACAACGGTTGTAATTCAATCCATTAAGTATTCTAACATTTGGCAATTAACATAAAGAACTTTGTGTGAGGGCTTTTTTAAAGGAGAGAGTCAGATGATTTGTGTGAGGGCTTTTTTAAAGGAGAGAGTCAGATGATTAACGTAAATGACGTTCAGGAGAAGGTTGATATTTCATGTTTGACACACCCTACTATGATAGTACTATCCAACAAGAGATGGCAGCAGAATCGGAGGATTGAGAAAATCACTTAATTATTGAAGGACACTGCATCTCAATCTTCAATCGATTACCATTAGATTATAAATTGACTTTATTATTATGAAAATACCGAAGGTGGCTTGAAGAACACAGATAAACTATATACGTGTGACGTGTGTTTACTGTCTTCATGTTTAATCAGTTCAAGTATTTATATCTTCTTTTATTCAGTAACAGTGATAGCTGAATATCTTTGTTCACATAGTTATGTATAGGTAGATGCCTCATTCGACAGCTCCAACCACATAGACACTTCCGCCAATCTTGCAACGGTCATCTTGACGTCATTCAGCATAATAATCAATGAATATTCGAAGATGCCACAATCCTGCCCAGCCGAGGGTTGTAAAAACCGCCGGGATTTAAATTCCCGAAGAAACGGGATAACCTTTCACAGGTGAGAATGTGAGGGAGGGGCGGAACCAGATATGTAAGGATTGTGACATCTTTGAATATTCATTGATTATTATGGTGAATGACGTCAACTTGATGCTTCCAATATGGTGGACGGCTTATGTATAGTGGCCCATAGAAACAGTCGCTAATGAGGTATCTACGTCTAAATATCTATGTTTGTTCATATTAGGGATTTCCTGGAATGTCATGAGTTCTATTACCAAAGTCACTAGAAGGCAAGCCTGCAACCTTTAGCCAAAAAGCGTAACGGCTAATGCTAACGCTTCTGGTTTGCCAGTACGTGGGAAAGGAGACCAGAGGCCGTTTTTCTTTTTTTCTTTCTTTTTTATGGATGACAATGGAAGAGAGGCTTCACTACGCTGAATAAACAGCTTTTAAGAGGAAACAGCTTATCATTTAATGAATCGAGAGCCTATTGGCTATTCTTTAGCATGTTTTACACTAAACAATACTTTTGGATTTAACTATTTTTAGAGTTTAAACTGAAAAAATGCCTTTTTATAAGAGAAGTCACTGACTTTTTGCGACCGGTGGGATACAGCTTATGGCAAATCTGATTGAGTGTCGCACAACTATGACTGAAATTCTGTGACGTCACGGCTGTAATGTGATTGGGTAAGGCACACGTGATCCAATTGACCGTTACGCTTTCTCCAATAGTAAGTAATACAGACCCTCTCATCTCCCTATAGTAAGACAATCTCTGCTATTACTTCTGTGATGCATATTCGGAGTTTCTGCGCGAGTGTGCCCTCTGGTGTCCAGTATGAATGAAACAGACATTACATGTGTTTAGCGTTCAGTAATATGCCCTCAGTCCTATTTTGGGCATAAATAGATAAACTAATACTTCTCTCTAAAGATATTTGAAGTAAACATGATAATTCATGTTTTTTGTAAAACAATGGTAAAATAAAAATTTTATTCTGTAAAATAAAAATAGGCATTGTTATTATCTTATGATTAATTTGTCTAATTATTATTTGATAATAATTTGTTGCCATTTTGCGCTTTGACTTTTGACAGATTGAGATATTTAAATACTGTGTGTAATAAAACAATAGACTTTGACATCATAATTAGCATAGTTGTTTTAAATACCAAATATTTTACTTATGTTCCTCATTAACACTTATTCAGTGATTTGTAATATACGTCTCTGTGAAAAGAAAATGTTGCTAGTTACATTTCGGTAGTAACCTGTAGTGTAGCTATGTAGCTACTTTTTCAGAATGGTAGCTTGACTGTAACTTAACTACTTTAACTTATGAGTAGCTTGTAGCTTATCAAGCTACAGTTTCAGAGTAGCTTCCCCAACACTGTCCATCATTTTATGAAGTTCTCATCACGCTGATGTATGTTCAAGTGTTAATTTTTCTAATAAGTTTGCTTTTAATTAGTTTTTTAAATGCTATGAAAATGGGGTGTAGTGTCACGATTGTGAGCTTTCGATTGGGTCTGCGGGAGTTTAGGCGGGACTTTGATAACCTCCAGCTCATGATCACTACTGTGCAGAATGAGGCTCCAAATTAATCACTACTGTGCAGACTCGGGCTCCAGATGAATCGCTACTGCACAGACTTGGGCTCCAAATTAATAACCACTTTGCAGACTCGGGTTCCAAATGAATCACCACTGCGCAGACTCGGGCTCCAGATGAATCACTACTGTGCAGACTCGGGCTCCAGATTAATCACTACTGCGCAGACTTGGGCTCCAAATGAATCACTACTGTGCAGACTCGGGCTCCAAATGAATCACTACTGCGCAGACTCGGGCTCCAAATTAATCACTACTGCACAGACTCGGGCTCCAGATGAATCACTACTGTGCAGACTCGGGCTCCAGATGAATCACTACTGCACAGACTTGGGCTCCAAATGAATCACCACTTTGCAGACTCAGGCTCCAAATGAATCACCACTGCACAGACTTGGGCTCTAAATGAATCACCACGGCGCAGACTTGGGCTCCAAATGAATCACTACTGTGCAGACTCGGGCTCCAAATGAATCACTACTGCGCAGACTCGGGCTCCAAATGAATCACTACTGCGTAGACTCAGGCTTCAAATGACGTCATTGGTGCAAGATGACAGTGCCCATACTGGGATGTTTTGGATTCACTGTTCTATAGTGGAAGGAAGTGGAGACGTGTCTTGACTGTAACTTAACTACTTTAACTTATGAGTAGTTTGTAGCTTATCAAGCTACAGTTTGAGAGTAGCTTCCCCAACACTGTCCATCATTTTAGGAAGTTCTCATCACGCTAATGTATGTTCAAGTGTTCATTTTTCTAATAAGTTTGCTTTTAATTTGTTTTTTAAATGCTATGAAAATATGTCTGATGTAAGATGTTTTGGATTCACTTTTCTATAGTGGAAGGAAGTGGAGACGTGTCTTCAATCTGTTTTTACAGTCTATGGATTCACCCTATTACTAATTTACTTAAAATAAATAAATAAATAAATCCCTATTATTCACATGATACCCATGTAGTCCGGTTAGATTACAGTAGAAAATGAGCTCATCCTGAGAAAAGAGATACTAATGATAAAATGCAATGACCCCCCCCCCCCCACAAAAAAAA
>NW_015544144.1:548078-555231 GCF_001515605.1 Sinocyclocheilus anshuiensis
AGAGATACTAATTAAAAAATGCAAAGCCCCCCCCCCCCCAAAAACAAAAAGAAAGTTAAGTTATGGGTCTGATAAACCTGCATGACTCAAAGTGTTCTGCGACCACGCTGTGCCTCACAGGGGACACATTCCCATTTCCAAGGACAACTGCACACCGCAAAATCTCCCCTAATTGCTGACATCTCTCCCAGCTGGCATAAAGTCTCTTAATTAATAATGAATACACCTACAATGCTCCAGCTAGTTTCTCTATTAATTAACTTGACTCCTGCAAGCAGCCACACGGCTTCTCTGCCATGTGCCAAAGCTTAAAAGAAAAGGAGCCTTTTTGGCATATGTGGGCTGAACGTGCATCAACACTGGATGCAAAAGTAGCGCGCATTCAGCACAAAAGTGCGGCATTGTCAGAGCGGGGCGATAAATGGACAAGCACTACACAAATGATTTCTATCCCGATGACCAGAAAATGCCTTCTGATTTACAGGAGAGAGCCGCTCGATGAGAAAACGATTGAGGAGGCTGTTCCTTCCGCACCCTCTCGCGCTGCAGTCCTCATTTACTAGAGGAATGTGCTTTGTATATATGTGTTAGGCGGTTATGCTTGGAAGGAGAATAAGGAGGCCTATTAGCAGGCACGTAAGCATAGAAAACACACTTCATTGTTCACCTACAAACCGCATGTTTTAACAGCTTTGACGAGACAAGCTGCAGGTGAAGGCACAACAAAATAACGCACATCCCCACAGGACCCTCTTTGCAGACCCGGTGATGGATAGGGAAGACTAGTCCTTGGGAGTCAGGAGGGATCTGTCAAGGGCAGGATATGGCCCTGTGATCATCTCAGATAAATACACAGTGAAAGACATGTCATTTATCGCAGGGCCTGAGATGGATGCGACTGGCTCAGTGGGCATGAAGCATGTTTGAAAACCCATTTCATTATTATACCTCAAAAGAGCCTTGGGGAACCATTGACCTTCCGGATGCAGTTAGAATAACCGACTCACCGATGACACTAGGGTGGCTATCCGTCCAGTTTTAGGTCGGACAGTCTGGTTTTGAAATACCATGTCTGCATACTGGTGCAGCCTTGAGCCAGATGCTCATTTGGCCTCCTTTTAAGATTATCACTATGTTATACTTTATCTAATAGTGTACAATTAAGAAATAATATGCTGTGTTTAAGTTAATATACAGTACCCCCAGTTTCACAGACAAGGCTTAAGCCTAGGCACAGACTAAAATGTAAGTCTGAACTGTTCAACTAAAAGAAACTTGCACTGACTGATCTTAAAATATATCAGTGCCTTTGTTTTGTCTCAAGATGCACACCAGTAATGTTGTTTTTTTCTAATGTCCTAATTAAACTATGGCCTAATTGAAGCAAGCCCTAGTGTCTGTCAGACTCTGTTCCATGTTTTGTCTGTGTCTTGCTCCCCAGGTGTTCCTTTCCCATGTTTAATTTGTCCCAGGTGTTCCCCATGATGGTTTATTGCTCCCAGGTGTGTCTCGTCATCCCCTCCTCCTGTGTGTGTGCATAAAATGTGTTCCCAGTCTCAAGTTCTCTGTCCGCTGTTGTACGTCTTCGTGGAACGTCTTCCTGTGTTTGTCTCCCTTGGTTCCTTGGTGCAAATAAAGTCTTGTCAACATATTCTCCAGCGTCTCCTCGTCCCTCGTGTGTGTGTGCAACGTGACAGTGTCATACATTTTAGACAAAATATTGTCAATATCAGCTTGTTTTGCCAAAGAAAAATAATTTCTTTAATAATTCTTTAATAATCAAAAGAATGAGGTGAATTAATCATTCAATGAGCCATTCATAAAGACAATCACTTGCTGTATTCCCTTAATTCCTAATTTTGAATGAATCAATTGAATAAATGAATCAACGATCAGCCACTACCTAGTTTCGTATTTAAAGTATAATTTTATTTTTCCCCCATTTCAAACTTTTGTATTCAATATATTTAAAACATTAATCTCATAACGTTAAACAAATTCTACTGCATTGTGTAAAAATATCTAAACGCCACTTCAGATGCTGCTTTGCAGTGAAGGGTGGATTTTGTTGATACTGATTTCATTTGATTTGTAACATATCAAATCAATAGTGTCCTATTATTCTAATTGCATTTATATCCTATTATATTAAATCCTATAGTGTTATTCTAATTGCATTTATTGAAGAAATTGGTTTGAAAATGTGCCCTTATAAAGGTAAAAATACCCCTGGAAATCAATATAAGGGGCAAATATTGCCCCATAATGCTTATAGGTTTGGGATTGTTTTTCAGTTTCACTGAATTCTGCAAAGTGTCCTACATTTTTGTGTTACAGAAATGGTCACTCTGCTTAACATGGAACCTTCTTAAAAAAGTATATATGTCAAGGATTTTTTTTTTTTTTAATTATGCTTTCTCCTTAATGTGTAGACACAAATGTAAAGGTTGATTTACCTGAAAAGTTTAACACTGTGACTCTGCGGCTCTGTATATTTAAGCATCCTGGCACAGCAATGTTTACTCAAAGTCATGGAATCATACAGTAAATGTAAGCAGGTAGCATTAACTGCATTGTGTTTTAGTTGGTGAAGGCTACTGTTTGGTCACCATTAGCTTATTTTTTAACCTGACCATAACCTCAAAACCATCCTGCAAATGAACAGTCACTACACTACTATAATATCTGCA
Source organism: Sinocyclocheilus anshuiensis (assembly GCF_001515605.1). NCBI lineage: Eukaryota > Metazoa > Chordata > Actinopteri > Cypriniformes > Cyprinidae > Sinocyclocheilus > Sinocyclocheilus anshuiensis. The sequence continues at coordinate 550,769 of NW_015544144.1, forward strand.
CTATTCACACTGCTTATTTCTTTATACAAACAGGGTGTTGTTTTAAATATATCATAATAAGCAAAGCATAGTCTTGAAGGTGTACTGTATGTTGACGCAGTTCGGCTAGGTGTTTCTTCTTCTTGCTGATGTGTATTTCTGCAAATGCCATACGGCTGCTTACTGAGTTTTCTAAAACTTGCAGAACTCTACACATTTATCTCTTTGTTCTTGCTTCTGAGTTTGCAGAGAGCTTTAATTAATCAAGACTGTCAGTGTCACAAAGTTGTTTTGTTAGCCACAGATACATAAATTACCTCTCCAAATGTCCCTTCGTGCTGAAGTACTATTAATAAGTATTTTGACTATTTCCATATAAAGTTTGACAAACAGTGTCACAGCACTGACTAAATAACAGTCGAAATGTATAAAGTGATGAGTACCATTTAAATCAATGAAGGTGACACTTTCTATGAATAGGGTACAAAACAGGGACTGAAAAAAATAGGGTTAAGCTAAAATTATTTGAGCTGTTTTATTTTCTACTCATTTTTTAACAAATATAGTTTAAAACTAATTAGTGTGATTTTGTTCTACCAATAGACATTAAATTAAATGGCTATTATCAGCCTGCTTCATAGTTAGTGTTCTTTTTAGTGTAGGTGATTCCTATGACTACTTAAGCATAATAAATACGTTGTTAGATGTGACTCACCACATCCAGAGACTTTTAAAGGTCAATAATGCGTTGATAGCTATAAATGTCAGGTAGAGGAACATATAAGTATTCTCCTTTCATCCTGGCACATGTGAACGCTTCATGTTTTAAACATGCGCCTGGAACCTCTATTAATATATCTGTCCACTCCTCAGTGTTCCATCTCTAATGATTTAACAGAGTCGTTGTATATATGCTCCTCATCTGACAAAAGGACACGATGCCAATGTTTGGCCATTCATGAGAGGGAAAAAAGATTGAATACAATGTATGAAAAGCACCGTGTCTCTCGTTGCAGTGTAAGAGTGACAATGCCGCCTTGTTGCTATGGAACCCCTCTGTTGCTAAGCAATGAGTTGATGATTAGAATTTTGAATCGGGTGGAAGAGTGGTATTTTCTTCGCCACTCTATTTCTCCATGTATGGTGTTGTGCGTGACTGCGTTGATCAAAGGCATGTGGGCCTGTCCTTACTCTAATTCACATGCAATTGCCTTTTTCTACCATGCATTATGCAAACATTTACTTATAAAATGGTTTTAAATGTATTAATATAATATTTATAGGACAATACATATCTATCTATCTATCTATCTATACACACACACACAAACACACACACACACTTCAGTCCTAGCGCATTGATGTCTTGTCTTTGGAATAAAACAGAATGCTTTACAGCAAATGCAGAAAGATGCAATAGCCCTGCAAGACCCTTTAGCGTCAGTAGAGGGTGGTCTAGGGCACCTCACATAATCCTACCTATGGTAAGGGATTCCTTACCTATGTATTTGTTTTGCACAAACTGCACAAACATATTTATATTATGCTCTGTTATGTTGTGAAAGCTCATCAACTTCTGAACTAATTGGGGCGATAAATTCTTGGCAATCCACTGTTATGCCGAAGACTTGCGGCTATACATCACCCAGATCGACTGCTATGAGTTTCCTTCGCCCCCCACCAGTAAGCACTTTCAGCTCTGTCCTAAGGAAAGAGGTTCAACACAAACGCTAGGCATTACCGTCATCATTACCTGCAGGAGAGATACATTGCTGTGTCAGTGAAAACCTGCTTTGGGAAAAAGCGGCGACCCATGAGAATTCAGCCCAGGACACAGTATTCTTGGCACTTGTGTTCCGTCAGATGTGCTATTTTTGCTGTTTCTACCTGGTTTTCTCTGTGTTGGGGCCGGGCTCCATGTGATCTGCCTACAGTTTAGCAAAACAAAGGCATTTGGGGAGCAAAGTGGTCCTCTGAATGGAGATAGCATCTCTAGAGAAGCCACCTGCCTTACATTTGTCATTTAAATATGTATACAGATGATGGTGCCATCTGCCAGTGCAGTTGGAGAGGGAAAAACTGGTGAAAACACACTGAACTCCTGAGGTGGTGGTGATGGGTTTTAGAAAGGGGCATGTACAGGTGCTCTGGAGCATTAACCAACTACATTCAAAATGTTAAGGTATTCAAAAGTAGCAAGGGCGCAAATAGTCCTATTGAACATTTGACAGCTTCAGGTTGAAATGATCAGCCATTGTGTGCTCTTGGTGTTTGTTTAGAAAAAGCAGCATACTTTCATTTTAAATGTCATTATATGCAGTCGAAATACATTCCTGATGAATGCCCTTGTTTCTTTTTATTATCAAATCAGAGGAAATATTCCCGGATCAGGACAAGTTAAGATCAGTCAACAGAAGTTGTGGCATAGTGTTTTTGGGAACCTTTTTTTTTCTCTCTCTGTGAATGTGGTTTTGCAAATTAAGGGACCAGTTGTAATTATTTGGTAAACGGCAGCATGTCACAGATGCTCGTGAACATCTTGAACCTGGAACATTCTTTTAAGCTGTGGCAGCACAAGTGTTAATAAGGAAGATGGCTAACATTCACTTCCTAATAATCGGAGTAGTAGGAGAGTAGGCCAAAACACACCTTCTCTGTAAGAGCCTCTGACACAGGTAAGTGGTTTTATTTCGAGATGCGGCATGGAAGCCGAGGGAGAGTGTATATCCGGGGCACCGTTCTCCAATGTTCCTTCGTTTCATGGAAGCCCGGGTCAAAAATATGTAGCGGTAGGAGCATGCGGAAGATTTCAGACTTCACTGTTTACAACTAGCCAATGAATGTACTTTGACATCTCCTGGGAAAATTCTTGCTGATTGCCTTCACAAAGCGCCCAGGAAAATGGCTCCATTTTTTTCCTTTGCTCCACGAGCGCCGTTTCTCTCTCTTTCTCTCAATTTTCAGATTTTATGAGGTGGGGTGAGAGAGTAACAGAACTGCGGGCATTTAAGAGTGAGGTGGGATGCCGTGCAAACATGTCAACGTGAAAAGATGAGGGTGAAAAGTACCACTGCACAAAAAAAGATGGAGAGGATACACAGAGAGATGGAAGACTGCACTCTCAGTCAAGTGCCCAGTAAATATTTCAAAGCTGCAGTCAGAAGAACGCCTTTTTTGGATGGCATTTTAGAGATATTTTTAAGACAGCACAGAAGATGGATGACCTTTAAGGGACCATAAATTGTACAATAATAAAGGTATATAATAGCAGAACTCAATCAACTGATTCATTGAAAGATCCTCAAAAGACTGATTCCCTTATGAATCTATCAAGAACTTATGAATGTGTCAAGGAGAACATTTGGATATTCTAAGTCTTATTGTGCATGATTGGTGCATGTTTGTCCAAATATATGATTGATTGATTATTTATTTATTTATTTACTTTGTAATCTTAAAAATGTAATAAATTTATCTTTCTCTGAAATGATTTTTTTTTCCCTGATGTTGCTTTGGCCATCTGATTTTTTTGAAGATAAGATAAGATAAGATAAGATAAGATAAGATAAGATAAAATGAAATAAGCCTATTCAACTGAACTACATTAACCACAGAGCACTTTAAACGCAGATTAAATACATTCTGAAGCATTTTGTAAAAGGCCAGGCCAAACAGACAAATAAATAAATGTAAATCCATATACATGGATTATTTACTACATGTAACATTTAAATGCATTTCATTTCATTTATGAATGCATTTGTCACACTGCAAGCCTATTTAATTTAACCAGGTGATTAAAATGGCGAAAATTTAAAATAAAACATCAAATTAAAAAAAGACTTAAATTAAATTAAATTAAATTAAATTAAATCAGTTTCTCTTCTTTTTTGTAGTGCCTGACCAGTGTTTTTGTTGACTGGCGATGACAAAATGATTCAGCGATAAAAATTAAGTTGTACTGATTGTAAATGTTTCCCAAGCAGCACACAAGTGGATTAGTCTGACTAAACCCTCACCACTAAGACAATGCAATATTTAGTCAATTAGTCATGCCAAGTATTTGAAGGAAATGTATTTTTGAGTAGAGGTTTAAAACTTAAAACCTCACATTACTGTGAATATTTTTAGTGAACAATTGGCAATTTATATATGAACCTATTAAAGAAAGGCACATTATTTGAGGTAAATGCTTTAGCTAAATAATGAATGTCATGAGCAAATTTGGCCCATTGTCATCTTTTTTTTTCTTTGTAGCTATGTGGTCTAGGCTTTATTACATTTTTTGGAGCATTTTTTAACACAGGCGTTCTCACTTGCACCCACACTCAGAAAAGGCAAACTCCGTCAATGTTTATAAGGTTGTTTTTCTCATAATAGTCTCAGTCTAAGACCGCACACCCACAGTATGTTCACTGACCGTCTGATGCATATTGCACACAAAACTGGAAAGCTTTTTTTTTTTTTTTTTTTTTTTTTTTTTT
>NW_015544144.1:555306-567634 GCF_001515605.1 Sinocyclocheilus anshuiensis
TATAAACAAAATAAAATAAAATAAATGTATCAAAAAAGTTACCATATTATCTTAAATTAAAATTAGCAAATTATATATACACACTGTCATTCAAAAGTTTGGGATCAGTAAGATTTGTGATGCTTTTTAAATAAGTTTGTTATGCTCAGCAAGGCTGCATTTATTTGATCAAAAATATAGAAAAAAATATATAATAATCTTGTGGAATATTATTGCAATTTAAAATAATGTTTTTTTTATTTGAATGTACTTTAAAATATAATTTATTCCTGTAATGCAAAGCTGAATTTTCATCATCATCATTACTCCAGTTTTCAGTGTCACATGATCCTTCAGAAATCATTCTAATATCCTGATTTAATATTAATATTGGAAACCTGTGATACATTTTTCAGGATTTTTTGATGAATAAAAAGTTAAAAAGCTTTTATTCAAAATAGAAAAAGCTATATTCTGATTGGCGAGCTTCACAGAACTTTCAGGAGTAAGCGCTGACGATTAAGTCTATCTGAAAACAAGGTTATGTTTACAAGTTTCCGGGTTGATACAATGAGTAGAGAATGAAATAACCACTAGAAAGTTTACCATTTTAAAGGCTTCGAAATTACTTAATTATTCAAATGTATTTAATTTAGATTTTTGAAAGTACCATGTAAAATGGATATCCACAAGCTGAAGTGTATTTGGCTTTCTTATGTCTGTGAAAAGGTCTCCACTTTAGAGTTTTCTTTTTTCTTTTTTCTCATTGTGGATAAACTTATCATGGTGATGCTGCGATATAGTGATGTTATAATTGTCTAAACTTTTCTCTCTCTTTCTTTTTCTTTTCTGTAGGTCCTCCAGTCATTGTGGGAATGAGTATAAATATTGCCAGTATTGACTCCATCTCAGAAGTCAACATGGTTAGTAACATTGATTTGGCATTACTGATATTACTGGTGTTGCTAATTGTTGTTTTTGCACAATTAAAAATATGGGTAAAACACCAAAGTTCCTTTATTTTAACACAGTACATTGGGCTGAATTTTACAGACTTTTTTTGAGTATAAGTTAGCTGTGTTTCTTTAGAAACATACAGTATGTTTAAGAGCTGTTTTATTGAGTCTTCATGGTGTTGTGTAAGAAAATTATCAGTATGGATGATTATGTATTACTGCGGTCATGAGCATTTATGTAGCACCAGTAGACCTTTTGGCTTTGGACCATCACCTCAAGTTAAACACCACCCTGGAGCCCTTAAAAAGCAGTTTACTTAAAGAGCAGTCGTCTAAATTTCTGCTGACAACTCCCTATACATACTTACTGTGGAGACCCCATGCAGACTTACTGCATTCATCATTTCTTCATGCAGAGTGTGTCACATGATCCTTCAGAAATCATTCTAATATCCTGATTTAATATTAATATTGGAAACCTGTGATACATTTTTCAGGATTTTTTGATGAATAAAAAGTTAAAAAGCTTTTATTCAAAATAGAAATCTTTTGAAACAATATTGTCACGCTTCCTACTGTGAGGAGGAGCGAGGAGTATTGATGTTAGGTTCTTGAACGAATCGTACTTTTGAGCCGGTTCTCAGGAAGTAACCGGTCGAGCCGATTCATAAATCGAACTGAATCGAACTTTAGTTCTGGGTTGATGACGCAGGATTTATTAGCGCCTCGGCTTCAATGCCTGCGGCCTGAATCCATAAAGTACCCCAGAGAGGAAGTGCTGCACCTGGATCGGTTTTCCTCAGGTTACTGTCGGATAATACAGCAGGTTTGACAGCAGGAAATATGATCTTAGATTAGATTTCTTATTGGGAAATTTTCAAAGAACATGAGGAAAATAAAGCTGCTTCCACATTAGTTTGATTCAAAAATAAAAAATCATGGTTTTCGAATAAAACTTGTTGGAAAATGAACAAGCAAACAATAATAGTTGACGATACTGTGCAAGACTGAGGCGCGTACTGGAAATATGCTTATTATGACTGTTATTAATTTACATTTGATTAAAACATGCAAAAACCTTTCTGTCGAGTGATGTAACTAAATTTTACAATAGTATATTGTGCATGCATATTATATATAAAGTTGCTTAAGCGAAATCAAGGAGTTTATAAGACTGGTTTATTCATTCTTTATACTGTAGACATGTAGAACATATCCGCGTTTGTGCATCAATGTCTGTAATGTGTGCTGTAGGTGTGAAACTTTTAGGAATCTTATCCAAGTTGTAGGCTAGTCAATATTGCTCAGTCAGTCGTATCTGAGGATCCGCGAATTAAACTGACCACAAACACCATTAACTTAAGTGAATTATATGGCAATAATACGGTGGCCGAGAGAGCTCAACGCGCTGTAACTAAAGAAAACACATGCAAATTGAAAAAACACCAGCAAATTAAGAAAACATCTTCATCAGCTAGTGTCACTATAAGGACATGTCCCTGTCTCAAACTATTCACTAGCGACAGGCCAGAACTGTGACATTAAAGGTAAACAGCAAAGAAATATGCATATCCATTGTACACTTGTAAGTCTTCCAAAAATAGCTACACTTCAAAAACAGTACAGTACTTAAAATGCATTCAAACTAAATTGTATAGACCCTAATTTGGAAGTTTGGAGCTCAAAGAAAATATCCACTGGCAATGAGAATATTATGGTAGCATTCGTGTGCACGCATTTCATAAATGCAATCACTCTGACATTAACTAAATGTAGCAGGAACATCTAGTGTAGTATTTCCTAGTTTAAAACCCCAAATGTTTTAACTAGAAATTAGTTTTATTATTAATCTGACTCATTTATGTGAGTATCACTGCTGAATTGTTGTAAACCAATCGTCAGGTTTAGACAGTGTTTATGCTGCAGGCCGTCTCCTTCATGTGATGCTTGCATTAAACTGCAGGTGTGTTAATTAGCTCTGGTCACAGCATTATCAAGCTCCAAGTGAAATTCAATTAAAATCCGATGACAGTGAGATTTTTATAGATTCAACTTTGCATGAAATCGCTCCCAGGCATTGAAGGGACAACACACTAGCTTCACGAATGCTTCATTTAATTGACAGAATGCGCAGACATAACGGTCTAAAATCATTTAGTGGTTTCTGGTTAAATTATTATTTTGAACATTTTATAATTATTAACCAATAATTACAGATTTACCACATATCTCATACTGAGTCTTTTATTTTTTTTTTATTCTGTTTAATTTTGATGTTTAATTAATGTTTATTCCTAGTAAATGGAAGTTGTAAGTAAAATACACCATATAATCAACAAATAGTTCCTTATAGTGGAAGTTACCTTCCAGTCACACATGAATCAGTTATATAAACTGATATTCATGATGTTTTGCACAGTATGTCTTCGTCTGTGAGTATTAATTAATAATTGTGAATATATAAAAATTGTGGATTGCGGTTCAGCTTCTTTGCTGCATGCAGTTCTATGGATCATCGCAACAAATGTTCACTTGGCAGAGGGCAGATTTGCCTTACAGTTTTGTAAAAATGGCAAAACTTATTACAAATTAATAGAAAATTAAACATGATATTTAGTTTGACCTTCTGAGGTAGACTAGCAACATTTTCTGATAATTTGTTGAAAAAGAAACAAAAAATACTAGTTTCAATTTCTTTGAACTGTGGTGTTTTGAAGATACTGTACCACAAGGTCTTCAATCGGATGTTTCGTTTTACTTCCCTTTCCCTGGACATTAAAAAAAAAAAAAAAGTATTGAAAAGGTGCTGTGCTACATCTGAGAGGCAAAGGGTTGAAAAAACCCCAACAACTAAAAGTCACGATGAAATGGAAGTAGTGACAGATCTTATTTGTTTTATTTTTTTTCAGTATATCCAAGTGTAATGGACTAGACAAAGAAGAAATGTAGGGTTCATGACTTGGTTCTATGCATTGATTATTGATTGGATTTTAAGATGTGAGCATTGAACTCAGATAAACCTGAGTTTGTAGGGGCAGGATTTATGTGAACTAAAATATTGGAGCCTGAATATGTAATTTTCACCAGAAGGTATAGTTATTACATTTCAATTAAACAAATATTATTAATAGTTAGATATTACATATAATTTGGTAGTAAAACAAAGAGTTGCACGTTTTATTGGTGCAAATGAGTAGTGGTGATCATTATTTTGTACAACATTTTGCAACTGCTTTTTATAACTTAATTAGAAGCACCACAAAAGTAAATTTTGTCATCTGTTATAGGAACTGAGTAGTGGTGATAATTATGTTGTACAACATTTGCAACTGCTTTTTATCACTTACTGTAATTTGAAGCACCACGAAATTAAATAGTGTCATCTGTTATAGGGACTACTGAACAGACATTTAGAAGTTGATTTAAAAATGCAAAGTATTGAAAATAAACAATTATTATTATGCATTTTTACAACACTATAAGTGTGTCCCATCAGGTAATGGAAAGTTCTACACACACTTGAGGTCTTCATGCTCACTTGGACCAAATACAGGAAATACGAAGTAGTCAAGTGGTCAAGTGCAAAGACCGCAAGTGCGGGTATCTGAACAAGGGGTTTGCAGGGCAACGGCACTCCAGGACCGACGTTGTCTATCCCTGGACTAGTGTCTGTGCTTTATCATTAAAATCCAGTTGACAGTAAGCATTAAAGCAGCACTGAGTCATATCAGTAGTGGATCTAAAGAGTGTCCCCAGCCAATCCTGTTTGGCTTACATCCAAAAGTCACTGCTCAAATGAACCTAATCCCGTCAACGCTGTATATGTTTGTTGCTCATTTAATCAATATCACGTTGGTACACATCTTAATCCATTTCATAATGTTTTCATTACCTTCTCGTTGAATAGAAATGTTTTATAGTGAGTTTGCCCTCCTCCATGTTACAGTTCTGTCAAACCAGAGCAAACACAAGGGAACAAAAAATCAAAAACATCAAAAGTGTTATTTTTGCCAACTAAAGCTATATGCCATTTGAAGAATTAAAGGACAGTTTGTTTTGGAAATAACTGTAAATAATAAAGACTTTCATCCCTCTGATTTTGGGTTACGAGTCTGACTCTCTAACCATTAGGCTACAACTTCCCCCAACTTGTGTGACATCATTCTTTAATTCATTATTCATATCAGTATCAAAGTTCTTTGTTTAACTTTAATCATAGGTAAAACTTCATGTCACACTTGCTAGCACAGTTAGGGACAGGTTATCTATGGGAAAGCTTCTATTTGGGGTGTGTGTTAAAGATATCTGTTAATGGTTCACAGCACTGACAAACCGTGTTGAAAATAAAGGTGCTAAAAATATTGGGTGGAAAGTGTGATCACATGAAGAGGCTTTGCCTTTTTTGAGTTCAGCTCGGCTTCGAACTTCGTTGTTCAAATGATATCGAAAAAAATGCTGTTGGTTTGTTCAGTAGCTCATGTGATACGGTGTTGCACTTGTGAGGTGAAGCGCTCTGGTAATAGCCCGGTTGCATCAGCAAATGCGTTTGTATATCATTTTTGCATTTGTTAACACTATTGGGTAGGTTAAGGGTTGGGTTTGGTGTAGGGGTATGTTATTTTCCAACACGATAGAGCATTAACCTTTTAAGACAAATGAATTCTGAACCGCCTCAATATACCTGAAGTAACATAATAGAAACGCAGCAATACATGCCTGTATCAACATAATAAAAACATGGCCACGGTGACGCATTGAACGCGCATTTTAGCACCGCTCACTGGACATTTCATTTTGAAACTGCCGCGAAATGTGCCGTGAGGTACGTAATATCAGTGTTGCAGAAATGTCACCACGATCACGTATTTCCAGTGAGCCTGGGTTACATCTGAATCACATTAATTCAACAATATAGGACTGCCATTGTATAGGACAACAATATAGGCTGCGCTGTGCCACATCCAGTGTAGACAGCATCACTGATTATAATGGGTTCTAATTGCTTTTGATTCATCGTATGATGCTGCTCATTCCCTTACAAAAAAATAACTATGGTTTTACTACAAATAAAACCCAAAAAACATGTTTACTATAATACCATAACACTACTATAACCATGGTAACCTCAATTTAAATAAATAGTTTTGCAACACTAGCCATAGTTTAGCCATGGTATTTGTAGTAAAACTGTGGTTATACAAATGGTAATCAATATGCCAAAAAAACATGATTACTACAATTTTACTATAATAAAACTTTTCATTTTTAATTCATTTATTCAGTTTAGACAAGGTGTAATAATATATATATATAATTATAATTTTTTTTACACACTGAGGAAGGCTTTGAGCCGAAACGTTTGTGTCTTTTCCCATCAACGATGAATGTAAAATAAAACGAAGTTTTCGTTGAGTGCGGATCATGATCTCCTATACTAAGTAATTTAACAGATTGACGCATCAAAATAAAAAAGATTAAGTGACGGAAGAGCGTGGTGCAACTGGCGTTGTTGAAGGTGTAATAATATAAAATTTGGTAAATGTATTATTTAAACTTATTACACGGCTCTGTGGAATACTTGATTCTTATTGGTCAGTCGTGACATTCTGAGGTATGTTATCCCTCGATAACAACCGGTAAAAGCTGATAACACAGGCTCATCTGGGTAACTGTAATCGGCACTTAACACTCTTCTTTAACACACTTAACACAAGCTAGTATCCCTTAAATGTCTGTCTAGTTTGAACTTGCCGCTTGCTCGCAACTGCTGTCTTCACGGAAGCTTTGCGTTCAAATATTTAAACTCAAATCAAGATTTCGTGTCTAATTATTTACTTATGTGGCAAGTAGCTGGGTAATAAGCAGGATAATGAACATCCAGCCGGTTGTTATCGCAGAATAACTCCATTCAGGGTGATATTATCCCTTACTTAGTTTTATATATTAACAGTCAACCATCTGAACTCACGCATAAAATCACCTCTAAATGGTTACACATAATATGGAACATCTAAGAACTGTTGTCTCAAATGTCATCCTTTTTTTTTTTTGGACAAACAGAGGCACAAGTATAAAAACAAACCACTCTGCCTCCTTACTCTCCTATGCATTAACCCAGAACCGCACCGGCAAGGCAGAGAGTTCGCTCTGGGTGCCCCACTCAGTCAAATTATCAATAATGAAAGATGACAAACTGTTTCCTCTTCCAAGAGGCTCTGGCACAGGTGGAATTCAGGAATCTCAGCGAGGCCACGGTTTCTTTTTTTTTTTTCCTGAGCGTCTCTCAAACCTGCACTGCTGTAGATAATTGAAATGTTGGGGAACTACAGCATGTTTGCTGTATTGATATGTCTACTCTTAATAACGTCTTAAGATGGGTCTTTGCTGGCTGTAAATTATTCATGAGTCAGGGCTGTTGTTAATGTTTAATTATCATATCATGCCCTGCTGTGTCTAAAAAGGGATTTCGAATTAATGCGCCTTAGTCAGCTTTAGTAGATCGAATTAATGTGCCTTAGTCAGCTTTAGTAGAGCTACAGTATGTATGCAAAGCATCCTCCATATGACCCACAAATGTACAGAGTTATAAATATGCAGTGGTTTGTGCTTTATGGGGATTTGGAGGAGAAAGCTAATGCTCATATTGAAGGGTTTTAGGCAAGCAAAGTATTTTATAGATTGTTTACACTGGGCATCTAAGGTAACTGACTGTTTACTCCACATTTCCAAGAACGCATGATAATGAAGAAATATGAGTGACATGAAATGAAAACAAAAACACAAACAAGCAGCTGCTATTGCATAAAGCATGTTATATATACTGTAAATAAAGTGCTATAACGGATGTTGTTTGCTCCTTAGCCACATGCAGAGGTTTTGAAAGGTTTTGAAGCTAAAAACAAACACAACCCTGCATGTTAATTATAGGACGCTCACAGTAAAATGCACAGAAGGCAGTGTAATAGCTACATTACTATGTTACACCCATGCTCTGTTACCTAATTTAACTCCACCGTCATGTGTATGCCGTTTGCTGTTGCCATGTTCACTGCTAGTGTCCGTCAAAGTTATAGTTATATAGCATTTATATAGTTATATAACACTACAAGAAATGACAGGGTTATTTTATAAATGTATTCAAATATAAATTACTAATAATGACTTGCTTTACAGTCATGTTATACAAATATTACAATATTGAAGTAATGCAATATGACTACTTCTGGATTACCTCAAGATCATAGGCACACATAAATATTACAAATATTAATATTAATATAATAAATATATTTGTTTTATTTTTATTTTTTTATGTGATTTTTTTTGGTTACACTTTATTCCGATAGTCCACTTTAGACATTCTACTAACTATAAGTAACTTTGTAACTACATGTCAACTACATGTAAACTAATTCTCATTAATTTGCAACTACATGTCTACTAACTCTCAGAGTAGACTGTTAGGGTAGGTTTAGGGTTAGTAGAATAAGTTGACAAAGAAAGTGTTAGAAGATATTAAGCAGACAGTCTACTAATACTCTACTAACTGCTAGTTGACATGTAGTTGCAAAGTTACTTACTGTTAATAGAATGTCTAAAGTGGACTATCGAAATAAAGTGTTACCCCCTTCAATTCTGCATTTTATTTATTTCATTTGGAATTATTTAAAAAATTTTTTTGCATTTATGCAGTTACAATTTGTTCAAGTTTATTATTATTATAATTATTCATCAGCCACAAAACTGTATTGTGCATTATTTTCTATTCTAAACTATATACAGTGCAGTATTTTTGTTGTCTTATTTCCTTATCACAGTGGGATTATGTATCTGTTTTCCTTGCATATAAGTGACAGACAGAGCAGGTCGTTTGTCACTCGCAACATCATAGACGAGATGAGTCAGTCTCCATCTTTCAGCGAAATGGCAGCTGTCACAAAAATGCGTAGACGCATCATGATTTTGCTCCTGTTCAATTTATTTTGGAGGCTTAACACAAGGAAAATTTCACGTTTTGCTACATTGAGTTCTCGGGAAAGACTTCCACCGTGTCCTAACTAGATGCAATGCGACAAGATTCTAACGAATCTGTGATTTGTCTGACCACACCAGACACGCAACAAAATAAATCACAAATCACAGCCAATCAGAAGAGAGTCGGGGCGGGCTCTCTCTGCAAGTGCACTGCTGTCTTGCACTTGCAATGAAATGGATAAGTACATTTAAAAAAATGCTAAATATGTACAGTGACTGTTGTGGAATGGAATGGAATGGAATACACTTGTTTCTTTACACAGAGTTCACAGTATAAAGTACATCCTTGATATATTTTCAAGATCTGAAAATGATCCGCTGTTGCTGTCATTATGGCTATTAAAGTCACACACAATGATATACAAACTCAAATTAAACCATTAAAATATTTTACAAAACCGAAACTAGAATCCCCTGTTACTCATCGCATTTCACTGAGTACGTTTACATGGACAACAATAATCCGATTTTAACACGATTAAGACAATATTCTGATTAAGAATCTACCATGTAAACAGAAATTTTTGATTACCTTAATCCGGCTAAAGTCATATTCGAAGTACACAGAAATCGAATTAACACATGTGGAGTATTCCTATTTTATTCGCATTACTGAAGTGCAGTATAGACATGTAAACACCTTAATCAAATTATTACCGTCGTGTTGGACTTTTCGCCACATTTTGCGACAGGATACACACACGGCAGTGGTGAACCGTTTGACGGCAAATAAAAGAGCTTCAACACCGCCATCGTCTGTATGCACGTAATAATAATAATCAGATTGAATTGGATAATAATTAACTGCACTTGAAGCTTTCATAAAATTAAAAATGAAACACCCAAAACTGTACATGGCATCATCACGAAGACGAACTCTATGTTTATACGTGAAATTCCGGAGGGGACGTCAGATGGCGTCACGTGGGGACGTAATGACGTGTGCCATTAATCGAACTATATACTATAACATGTAAAACGGGAACATGAAAGGAATATTCTAAAAGCAACTCCATAATCATAATATTGGCTTATTTAGAATTAAGTAAATAATTAGATTACTGATGTCCATGTAAACGTAGTCACTGTCACAGGCGGTTAAAGCAAAAACTCTGAATACCATTGAAAGATATGTTTGATCATGTGTTGTGGTGCGTCTGGTTAGGACATGGTGTTATTCTGAATTACATGCAGCTTTGAAGAATCCCACATTGTCACTTTATAGACTACAGTCTTGAATGATACTCCATACATCAGAGCTGTTCACTAAAGTGCACACGTCTGTCAGCATCAGATTTGAGCAGCTAGAAGGTCCCTGGAGAGACTGAGTCAGCACTGAGTATGTGGCTCCAATAATTCCCAAACCCAGCATGAAGTCAGACTAGACGAATGGGATAAGAGAATGAGATCAGAGGAGAATAAGACTGTCATATTGATGATTAAATATGATATGGATATACTGCATATCAAAATGATTTTTAATGCTAAGAGAAATTAAGAATACTCATGCATCTCATCTGCACTGAAAAAAAGGTGTTGAAACAATTCTCATAAATAGTCAATTAGAAAACATTTTTTTTTTTTTTTACTTTTATGGGAAAGAGCTCATACATTTTGGAATGACATTAGTAAATAATGACAGAGGCTTCATTTTTGTGTGAAATATTACTTAAAATGCTGAGGGAGCAGGGAGATGCATTTCTGATCAGCATTTTGTCTCAAGGTACCCAGAAGCAGCTGTGCAACATGTTGAGAAATGAGCTCCCTGTTTTGAAGCATTGTCAAAATGTTCTGCATAGCTGTTTAAATCTGACCAGTTCTTGCATTTGGTTGATGGTGTGCTCTGAACTTAGCGTACTCAGTGATTTAGTGATTTGTGTGTACACAGGCTAAGCAGAATAATAATATAATATAACTTAACATAACATAACATAACATAACATAACATAACATAACATAACATAACATAACATAGCATAGCATAGCATAACATAACATAACATAACATAACATAACATAACATAACATAACATAACATAACATAACATAACATAACATAACATAACATAACATAACATAACATAACATAACATAACATAACATAACATAACATAACATAACATAACATAACATAACATAACATAACATAACATAACATAGCATAGCATAGCATAACATAATATAATATAATATAATTTGTTCACTCATCCAGTTGCAACATTATAACTAACAGATGAAGATATGAAAAAAATGAAGAATAGTCCACATAAAAAAAGTAAATTTTCATAATTTACGTACCATACTCTTATATCATGTCATGCCAGGTTAGATGTCAATGTCCTTGTCATGTGTCACGACTGATTACAATGTGTCAAATTTAAATATATGCATGCAAAATTGTGAATTGAAAGCTATGACGATGGGGAGGAATATTACTGAAAAAAATAAGTATTCCTTTACATGTACCTATAAGGATAAGCATATTTCTATTCAGACCAGTTTAATGAACCATTTTGTAAATCGGTTTGGCCAATTGACTGAAAAGAAACTAACATACACTATGGCTTGCATATACATTTCAGTGTTCTTTTTTTGCATCAAGCTCCCTTTTTTACTAATAATCATTGCTTGATTTAATTAATATGTATGCGATGTTTCTGGACTGGCCAACCATCTAGGATATTTTCCTGCCTGCGGCCCAAGACTCTGAGCATCCCAACACTTAATATTGTGATTAATATTTTGTGATTTTTGTCACAAAAATTACGGTAACACTTTATTTTGATGGTCCATTTTGAACATTCTGTTGACAATAAATAACGTTGCACCTACAAGTCTACTAACTCACATTAGAGTATTAGTAGAAGTTATGCTTAATATCTGCTAACTCTTTATTGTGATGGTCTCCCAACAGACATTCTACTGACTATAAGTAACTTTGCAAGTACATGTCAACTTATTCTAACCCTAACCCTACCAGTCTACTAATTCTTCACTAACACTCTAATGAGAGTTAGTAGACATGTAGTCGCTACTTTACCTAAAGTCAACAGAAAGTGTTAAAGGGACCATCAAAATAAAGTGAAACCAAAATGACACATTGACATTTAAAATTTGCTAATTTATGAAGTGGCTTTTTTTTATGTGTGAGTATGTGTATGTATATATTTTTTTCTGCTTCTTATTTAATATATTTCCCTTCTTTGTATCTATCTCACCTTGCAACCAATCAACATCCAAAACCTCAAGACCTCAAACACAATTTGCTTACCAATAATTACATTTTCCTCCTTTTTTTTTTTTTTTTTTTTATTACCTTTTTTATTGCTTAATGTTTATTGTACTTTTTCACTCTCTCT
>NW_015544144.1:570654-581909 GCF_001515605.1 Sinocyclocheilus anshuiensis
TAACATAACATAACATAACATAACATAGCATAGCATAGCATAGCATAACATAATATAATATAATATAATTTGTTCACTCATCCAGTTGCAACATTATAACTAACAGATGAAGATATGAAAAAAATGAAGAATAGTCCACATAAAAAAAGTAAATTTTCATAATTTACGTACCATACTCTTATATCATGTCATGCCAGGTTAGATGTCAATGTCCTTGTCATGTGTCACGACTGATTACAATGTGTCAAATTTAAATATATGCATGCAAAATTGTGAATTGAAAGCTATGACGATGGGGAGGAATATTACTGAAAAAAATAAGTATTCCTTTACATGTACCTATAAGGATAAGCATATTTCTATTCAGACCAGTTTAATGAACCATTTTGTAAATCGGTTTGGCCAATTGACTGAAAAGAAACTAACATACACTATGGCTTGCATATACATTTCAGTGTTCTTTTTTTGCATCAAGCTCCCTTTTTTACTAATAATCATTGCTTGATTTAATTAATATGTATGCGATGTTTCTGGACTGGCCAACCATCTAGGATATTTTCCTGCCTGCGGCCCAAGACTCTGAGCATCCCAACACTTAATATTGTGATTAATATTTTGTGATTTTTGTCACAAAAATTACGGTAACACTTTATTTTGATGGTCCATTTTGAACATTCTGTTGACAATAAATAACGTTGCACCTACAAGTCTACTAACTCACATTAGAGTATTAGTAGACTTTATGCTTAATATCTGCTAACTCTTTATTGTGATGGTCTCCCAACAGACATTCTACTGACTATAAGTAACTTTGCAAGTACATGTCAACTTATTCTAACCCTAACCCTACCAGTCTACTAATTCTTCACTAACACTCTAATGAGAGTTAGTAGACATGTAGTCGCTACTTTACCTAAAGTCAACAGAAAGTGTTAAAGGGACCATCAAAATAAAGTGAAACCAAAATGACACATTGACATTTAAAATTTGCTAATTTATGAAGTGGCTTTTTTTTATGTGTGAGTATGTGTATGTATATATTTTTTTCTGCTTCTTATTTAATATATTTCCCTTCTTTGTATCTATCTCACCTTGCAACCAATCAACATCCAAAACCTCAAGACCTCAAACACAATTTGCTTACCAATAATTACATTTTCCTCCTTTTTTTTTTTTTTTTTCTTTGTATAAAAGAATAGATTACAGCCATTCCAATCCAATCACGTGGTGCAGTCAAGTGTCAAGCTGATTTCATAAGGTTACCAAGGTAACGGTGTCTCTCATTCTCTCTCTTTTTTCTTGCTGTCCTTTTTCCAGAATAACCACTACAGCAGCCTGCATGATGGACCTGAGACGGTACCCCCTCGATGAACAGAACTGCACCCTAGAGATTGAGAGTTGTAAGTGAAAGGAAATGTGAACATGCATACACATACTGGCTATTTTCTAGATGTAATACTAGTGTACTACACCCATAGAGAGCATAACTTGCTGTGTTCTACACAACTGTCTCTGCATATTTATTTATTTTTTTTCTTCTTTCTTTATGAGATGAATCATGGCAGCAAAAACCTGAACTGAAGCATGAAAATTTAAATTACAATAAATACCATTATTAATACAACATATAAATAAAACATAATTAACTCTTCCCCACCAGAGTTGCCAGCCACCACCAGCATTTTTGATCAACTTTCATGGCCCAGAATATTTTGTTGTATCAACATCTGCAATATGCCAAAAGAAAGAATAGAGCCTCTGCTTTTAAAGCAGCACTATGTAACTTTTTCTGTGTTCAAAATTTGCTAAATGTATATAATGAGCGAGTACGTCATGAATTCATCTTCCAAACCGCATTTTTGTCTTATTCCGAATCACTACGGTACACTTATAATAAGTACTTATATTTGGACTATTGTAGCCTGGGCGGGTCATCACCTCTGCGGAGTAACACATGCCTGCGTGAATCGCCATAGACATAAACTTAGAGAAGTAGCTCCGGTTGGAATGTTCTTCCGCGGGATGTGTGCAGTTCTGTTTATTAACCGCTAGAGCGCCAAAAGTTACATAGTGCTGCTTTAAACACACAAACAAAAAGGTTTTATTCTAGCTTCATGCATTTTTATTTTACATTTTATGATTAAATTAATTGTTAGCTTTTTATCAACTCACAAACTCACTGCAGTTTTACGTTAAGCCCAGTTTGGGAAACCCCTTTGCTTCTTTATGTCAATATGGTACATTTAACGGTAGGTTTAAAACAAGTCTGATTTAAAAAAGTAATCTAAGAGTAATCCAAAAAGTAATCCATTACCTAAAATGAGTAACCTAGACTACATTACTAACTACAGTTTTCATCATGTAATCTGTAATTAGTAACAGACTACAATTTGTAAGTAATCTACCCAGCTCTACCCAGCTACATAACAGTGAAAACATGGAAAGCTGGAAAAGTCTGTCAATGGTGGGAAAGAGTGGGAACGACAAAACATGATAAACAGCAATGTGTTCCCACTTGTGGCTGTACTGGAATGTTTTTTAAGGTCATAATATGCCAAACTAGGAAATCAGATGCCATGCATTGATGTCAAAGAACAGATTTTTCATTTGAACTGGATCATTGAAACAAACTGTTTAAAAGAACAAATTTGAGGAAATGAATCAGAATCGCCATCACCGGCATGATAGTCTAATCTTCATCAATCATCCTCACAACCTACATAGCACAAACGCCAACTCTAAGATACCTTGAAGCGACCGTGACCATGGACAACAGCAGTTTGAACTCATCCAGCTCATCAATTTCACTTTTGCTTCTTATCTCTGTCACACTCCACAGATACCTAATGTAAGCAAACCCAATCATTAAGCCCATTTAGAGCAATCACCCATATCTGCAGTCCTGCCTACTCTGTCTTTGGGTGTCAGTAGTGATAAATGTTCTTGTAAGGGTTTGACACTGAGGGCTCATGGCACAATTGACAGACGTAGGTAAGATTGAATGTGTTTTCTGGTTTATCAATGAGGTGCCCTGCACTATCGATCAGTCAGGCGTACCAGGATAGTGTGCCCTGTCTATCACGGGTGCATCAGAGGAGCCCAGTCAAATAGCTAGATTTGTGTTTCGAATGATTATACCATGCACACTGTTTCATGCCAATCAATGGGTCAGATGTCACAGCCTGCTGAGGCATGACATTTTTTTTAGATTTGCTTGTATCAACATTTCCTTACTTTTCGAACACTAAAGCTAGCTATTCCGATAACTATTCTTTAGGTGTCACTAACTGCACTGTGGGCTACATGCATGAAACATAAGAAAAAGTTTCTTTGTAAATCATTCCTAAAACACAGTCAATGCTGAAAGTGTTCATTAACACATAAACTGTTTGTAAAAACATTATTATGTTGCATTAATTGTATAAACCCGTCATAAAACTTTTATTACTTCTCATTTTTCAGAAAACCATTCTCACATAAATGGCCTAATTTTGTGTAAATTATTCACAAGATCATTTAAATTGTGTACAAAGCCATTCTCATGTGAATCGTCTCATTCCATAAATTGTGCACTTAGCAGAAGAAATTTATGTCTGAATTACATAATTTGCATAAGAGTGTTTTTACAAACATCTTACAACATTCTTATGCTTTTCATTGTGTGACAAGCTGCAGCATTATAGTATATATTAGAGGTTATTTTATTTAGTTTATTTCTAAATGTTGACAAACACTTAATTTGCATACCTCTTGCCATATTCTCTCCTCGTGACACAGCTTGTCATACAGAAAGCACATTAAACACCCCAAAATGTGTGATGAAACTGAACACAGCAACCAACACAGCAGAACCATTTATTTGTGAAATTAACAGTGCTGATCATGACACATAACGCAGACCAATTTACATCTCACTAAAACACAAACCACATTTTTGATGAAGGAAATAACCTCATTTGTTCTGTGCCTTCCGGTAGGTTGTGCCATGTAGTTCAATTTGCATTTCACAAAACATCTCTGAGACCTGTCTGCTAGATGTAAAACTGGCATTGCCCAGTGCTATGGTTGTGTAAGATACATACATTACATTCTATTTAAACATTTATTGTACTGTCTATAATCTCTGCAGATGGGTACACCACAGATGATATCGTGTTCTTCTGGCAAGGAGGGGACAATGCTGTGACAGGTGTCGACAAACTGGAATTGCCTCAGTTCTCCATTGTGGAGCTACGTCTTGTGTCCAGAGAAGTGAGGTTTACTACAGGTATGGATGAATCACTTGCATGCAAAATGGGGTTAATACCAGCATTAAATCCATGGCCAGAGCAAACGGTCAGTGAGAACAATGCAGTGAACAAGATTTACTGAATATTTAAGGTTATCGCAATGCACTGCTCAACTTAAATTAATGTAGAAAATGCGGCTATCATTTTAAGTGCTCTTGCTCGTAAGCACTCTTATTTATTTCATGGGGAGGTGTCCAAACAAGAGTGAATAATAGTAAAAAAAATAGTGCTGTGATTGGCGTCAGGTACCGTTCATATTCAAATGCTATTTAAATTACAGCCTGATCAAGCTATTTCCCTCTCTCTTTGATAAAATTGCTGCTGAAAGGCTCCCAGTGGAATTTGTTCTATTGCATCCTTATCCAAAAAACCTTTTACTTAAGGTACAAGCGCAGTGAGATTGGAACCACAGGGAATAAACAAGAATATTCCTTTCAAATAGCCATAGCAATTTGAATAATCAATTGAATGAGTCAATTATTCATACCACACCTGACATTTAGCTGCATAGTTTTTAAACAGGCATGTGCAGGCCAACCTTGGAAAGGCTTCTTGAAACATGCTCTTTACAGTTGTCTTAAACCACACACCAGATTTGACACATTAACGGGACATGCTCTTCAGTTACATAATTTATTTGTTTTCTCTCTCTCTCTCAAATTCCCTGTATTAAAAAGCTAAATTGAAAAAAAGACACTGCAGGCTTTTGTGACAATTCTCAGAGGGACATAGACGCTGCCTGCTGAGAAGGGAGTTTCAGAAAAATCTGCCATGTTTGCGACTTTCTGCCATGTTTAATTGGAATGGAACTAGTCCCTGGGAAGGAATCCATTGCTTTGGGGAAATTAAACGCTCCATCTGAACAAATGGGAAAATGACTGTTGTCAAAGTGCAGACTTTGACAATTGCAAATTGTAGATCTATTTTTCCTGTGCTTGCTCTTTTGTGTTTCCAGTTACATGTTGATATCTTTTTTTTTTTGGCTTCTGCTTTGTACTTGTGTCTCCCCAGGTTCATACCCTCGGCTGTCGTTGAGTTTCCGCATCAAGAGAAACATCGGCTACTTTATCCTGCAGACTTACATGCCCTCCATTCTGATCACAATCTTGTCCTGGGTCTCCTTCTGGATTAACTATGATGCCTCTGCTGCTCGTGTGGCCCTGGGTAACCTTTAACGTTTTGTTCATCAGGAAGTAATTTTTTCCTGTATAAAACCGTATCAATCATTTTAATTGTCTTTTGCGCAAACTATTCTTATATTCTACTTTTTGTCAACCATGATTAAAGCAGTTGAAGCCCTTTCACATGACCTGCGTGAATGTTCCCCAATGCAATAAACTTGAGCGAAGCTTTAAGCTTACGTGATGCTCAAAGTTCATACGGTTTCAGCTTTGACTCCGTTTGCCACTGATTTCACTGGAAGATTTGCATTAAGTATAATTATGTGGGTGATGCAGATACAACAATGAAAACAAGAGTAATCCAATGTTTGTGTAGATTAAGCATGTCTAAAATTGCTTGAGAAAACTATCCTTAGCATCCCCATAAATTTTTTTTTTGTCCTTTTATTTTTCACAGGTACTTGGCTATGCAAACCAGCCCAAAGTATTCTAGGACATAAAGCTTTGTGAAACTATGTCTATTTTTTTTTCTGCAATATATCACCAGAATTGTTCTCTTTTTTTAGCATTGAAATTGTTTAATCTTTAGTTCTGAGTTCTGTTATGTCAGGCTTAAAACTTGGCCACTTCGCATTCTATAAGAAAGCTTACTATTAGACAACTACATAGTGGGATGTCTTATTTCACCTTCATTTCTTTGGGCATGTCTTATTTCAACTTGGGCCTAAAGTAGGAGCATGATGACCCTGTTAAGTGGTTCATGAAAGCCTCGACGCAAGTCGCATGAACGTAACATTATTCATTGAAGTGACTAACATGGCTTTCTTGCAGGTGTAACCACGGTGCTCACTATGACAACCATCAACACCCACCTGAGGGAGACCCTCCCAAAGATCCCCTATGTGAAAGCCATCGATGTCTACCTCATGGGCTGCTTCGTCTTTGTTTTCCTGGCCCTGCTTGAATATGCCTTCGTAAACTACGTGTTCTTTGGAAGGGGACCCCAGCAGCAGAAAAAGATCAACGAAAGGCTAAACAAAGCCAACAACGAGCGTCCCCGCTATGAGGAGAAGCGTCTAAGGGAACAGGTACGCAAGATCTCTTGTAAGCCATTTATAACAGTTGCACAGTTCATTTTTGTGCTAATTAAAAGCTAATTTAAATGAATTTAATAAGCGTTGACAATGTTCATGCATGTCTAAATTAATACGTATTCACTTAGTTTGTAAGCAGAACAACTTCACTCATCAAAATAACTATCGCCTGAATGAATCGCTTCACATCACTGCTAAAAACGAACATTAAATTGCCCATTAACCATGACTTTACTTAATCAGTGATGTATTTCATTTGATTGAAGCTGCATTTCATTAATAAGAGAGGTTCCTCTTGCTTGGAAAGTTACAAATTACATTGTCATTATGCTATCTGATTCTAGTCTGCTTTTTGACGCAGGCTTCTTTTTCAATCCAAGCACCGTAATGTACCGTGAGATAGACCGATTCATTTCTCCCTTCTTAAAATGTCAGCCATTTTCATACTTATAACAACTGTGTGGACTAAGCTCAGTTACTAAACCAGAGTAATGAGAGTTGGACTGAATAAAGCATTTGTGTCTGTGTCTTTAATGCAAGCTTTTTCTTCTTCACCCTCATATTTATGCACTTTTGTATTCTTCGAAAATTGTTGCTTGATTGCCAGTTTATATGGGCGTTTTAATGTTCTCTTCATTTTTTCTTTCACATCGCAAGGACTCCATTTCAGCGCCGTTTCAAAGCAACACCCTCAGGTCATATACACAGAGAAGAAATCTGTATCTCGAGGAACAAAGAAAAGTCGGGGTACATGCATTTAGAAATCATATCAGTTGAAACAGTGGAAATTTCAACTCAGAAGATGATGAAATATTGTCATTAAAGTGCCCCTATTATGCCATTTCCAATATTGCCTTTCATGCAGTGTGTAATGTAGCTGTAATGTAAACGATCTGCAAAGTTGTAAAGCTGAAAATGCACGATAAATAAAGTTATTGTCTCCCAAAATAAAGAATTGACTCTGAACAGCTGAAACGAGTTGTTAGTAATTCGAGTCCCACTTCCGTGACGGCTACACGTAATGCATGCCTATGTTCTACGTTTGCCGGCCGCGCACAACTTGACCCCGCCCACAAATACCTAATTCTACTGATGACTGCTTCTCTAATCTCGGGGAGTTCAACGCGTGATTTACGCTTGCTGTTGAAAAATGGATGGATGGATTTTTTCTATAGCGCATTCAAAATACAGAACTATTGAAATAGGCGTATCTTTTCCGAAATGTGCTGTACACGGTAGACCAATCACAACAGACTAGGCCATCTGACCAATCAGAGCAGAGCAGGCTCACGGAGAGGATGGGTTTAGAGAGACTGAATCTTTGAACTGCTTTGAACGAATCGTTTGAGAATCGCTGGAAAATGAGGTGATATTAAATGCATATTTTGAGAAAACTAAAGCGTTTTTTGATGTTGCATGCATGTAATCCTATTGTAGGAGACTCCCAAAACAATATTAGAAACCGTAAAAATGGCATAATAGGGGCACTTGAACTACTGTGTGTGTGTCAGCCATCACATTTTGAATAATTCTTGTAAAGTTCCCTCTTCCCAAGTAAAGTTTGTTGTAACTGTGACATACCATCATCATTGCATTCGCATGAAAGGTTGAATGGAAGTAATTGCTATTTGAGACAGTTTAGGACCGTCTGTTTCCTGTGGCCGCTTATGACAACCCTTCTCCGTCTTTTATTGTCTCAAGGTGGATGCTTATGGAAACATTCTTCTCACCACTTTGGAGATGAACAATGAGGTGATGCCGTCCGACGTTGGCAGCAGCGTCAGTGACTCACGGAACTCCGTCATGTCCTTTGACAGCTCCGGAGTGCAGTTCCGCAAGCCCATGGCTTCACGGGATGGGTTCACCCACCACTCGTTGGACCGCAGCGCCATGCGCAGTCGTGCCAACTGCCGGCTGAGAAGGCGCTCGTCCAAGCTGAAGCTCAAAATCCCCAACTTGGCGGATGTTAGCACCATTGACAAGTGGTCCCGGGTCATTTTTCCTATCACTTTTGGATTCTTCAACCTTATCTATTGGTTGTATTATGTGAATTGATATGCGTTCCCCTAGGAAACATGGGCCATATTTTGAGAGCACATTGAATTGGCTTTGATACAATTGGAAAATATGTGTACACATATATGAAAAGTTGATACATATGTATATGCATATTTCTATATATTATATTTCTATATACACATGCTGTGTAAAATCTAAAGGACTTTTCTGGTGTAAAAAAGAAAAAAGAAACGTGTTATATAGAATGACTTCAATGTTTAAGAATAATACAAAAGAAACATTTCAAGTATTTTAATTATTTTCCTTCTGAAACAAACGACGAATAACATACATTAGTCCCCTGTTCGAGGGCACGGAACTAAAGACTGCATGATATTTTTGCTAAAAGAAAAGATTGCAAGAGAAAAAGAACGTCACATCTGCTTTTTATTGATACTGTAATCAACCTCTCCCAGCCGCAGCTCATGAAATCAGAAGTGGCTTGTGCATTTCGGGGCATCGACCGAGCGGGCCCCCAGACCAGATCCACTGCTTTCCCCATGCCCATGGAAGAGACTGACGGAAATGTCCATTTCTACACTGTACAGCAACCTCTTTTGGAATTATGTGTCATTCCTTGATTTTGCAAGTGACAAGCGTTCTCTTTATCGGACCTCTCAGCTCTGGTCAATGGTTTACACTGGATGGCCATCTTGAGTTTTAACCAATGCATCCTGCCCAGAGTCAGTATGGTTAATTTTCTCTCTTCTCTTTTTTGCAGATTCTCATTCCTTTCATTTTTGGGCCAAGGGTATACTCATATTTTTGAAGGGCATCAGCTAAACATGTTCTAGAGGTAGTTTATTAATAGATATTAAGCCACTGGTATGCATCATTCATTGAGAATTTAAGAAAATGAAGAGGAAAAAAAGAGTACATTCATTCATTCCGTAGCCTTATTGACATTGTTGTTCTTTCTTTACTCTTGTTCCTAGTGCATTTCATATGTTCTATTGATACAGTATTCATGAACATCTTGTAGAGCTTTGTGTTGTTTGGAATGGAGGGAAACCCTTAGTGAGATGTAACGTTTCTTTAGAACTTGGATTTGAAGTTAGTCCAACTATGTGAAAATGTACAAAATAAGGAGATAAAAGATTATTGTGTATTCAACAGGGGATGTGACCATGTTTTGATCTGTTTCATGTTTAAGTCAACCACTCGAACCATAGTGTGACCTGATATTGTATATATTCAGTCATTGTAGTGATCCATCCTGAGAATGATATATGCTGATGTTTTTAGTTTCTCTAAAATGTGCCTGTCTGAAACCTGAAGGATGTGTCCTCAGTTCATCAATCAGTGAAAGAGGGCCGAATGACCCTTGATATTTGACCTTTCACTTTAAGCACTGCAGACCCACCCACAGCTCCGACGTTTTGCATCTTGGGATTGAATCTCAAAGCATAATCAGGAAAAAAATTAATAAAATAAAAGCTTCTGAGTCTTTTCGGGGCAAAATGACTTGTACGATAAAAGCCATGAACTGACGTTGCAACCAAAAAGGCCTATAATCCATTTCTCTTTTTACCATTTACCTCTGATTCACCCACCACCATTTCTTTTGGGCTTCGCCTCATTATGATTTA
Source organism: Sinocyclocheilus anshuiensis (assembly GCF_001515605.1). Taxonomy (NCBI): domain Eukaryota; kingdom Metazoa; phylum Chordata; class Actinopteri; order Cypriniformes; family Cyprinidae; genus Sinocyclocheilus; species Sinocyclocheilus anshuiensis. Next base: position 580,806 of record NW_015544144.1, read on the forward strand.
CCTCAGCTTCATTGACATTGAGGTGGCCAGATCTTTCTCTATCTCCAGGTGACCACAAACTCCCACCTAAATCCATATATCAATTAATCTACCATCCATATTCGTTCAAAGCTCATTTCTGGTAGTGTCTAGCTGTCTCAATACTCAGAGTAATTTGGTTGAATAGAAGCATCCCAACAAATGTTTTTCACAGCAATGTTGGAACAGTTCTTGAAGATGTGGATGAGAACTGAATTGCTGAATAACTGGGCAAGGTGACATTTAAAAGCGAGGAGGGTTCCGGTGGTGGTTTGAGAACACGAGAGCCCAGGATTTGCTTGAGTTCCCTGAGGAGGATATCCTGAGCAGGCCTCAGACCTCAGAGCTCAGCAGGGTCCCTTGGCTCTCGACCCCCACACCAGACCTCTCAACACTTGGGAAAGTGTGGACCAGCCACCAAATCACCAACAGATCACTCATTCCATGAAGAAACAAAGGAGTCAGGGAAATCTGAAAGTATAGAAGGCTGTACCTCAAGGTACTTGCACGGTCCTACGTTACTTGTCAGCAGATGACCATAGAAGCACATTCGAAGGATTTCCACTTATTGTGTTATTATATTTGTTATGTGAGCATGACCATAACACCTGTGCAAGGGAGCCAGTACTCTCAAGTGCAAAGCAAGACATGCACGGTTGCATGCACACTGTAGCAATTAAGTTAAGCGCAAATCTGCACTAAAAGAGGATGGAGGTCAGAGTGCTTTTCATGAGAAACCCTAGCTATTATGAGTGTTACGAGGCTGCCTTGGCCAGTTACAACTCCCAGTAGGCATTCAAGATGCTGCAATGCTTTGCCAATGAAGGTTCAAAGGCAGACTAGTTAGGTATACACATTTAATCTATAGTGTTTAGATGTGAATTTACAATGTAGATCAGAGCTTTTAAGCTACAATATCAATCCACCTCTACTAGTGCAGTGTTGTAGACAAGTGTAGTGGTAAGTTGAAAATGCTAACTGCACCATTAGCCAACTTTTCTCTTAATGTATTCAAGGGAACCGGACCAGTTAGAAGGAAGACGTAGATTTTTTTTTTTTTTTTTTTTTTTGACATGGAAAAAAGAG
>NW_015544144.1:582187-596641 GCF_001515605.1 Sinocyclocheilus anshuiensis
GGAAAACGTAGATTTTTTTTTTTTTTTTTTTTGAGACTGGAAAAATAGAGTTTGCTTTGCCTTTGTCAAGAAAAGGTGGAAAAGTGGCATGACTTCTAGGTGGCATATACTTTTAAGTTTATTATCATTTGCACACCAGCAGCTATTAACTGATAAGACTGCACAATTAAAAGGATGTTGATATATTTTTGTATCAGATATTACTGCTCTAATTTATCAATCAGTGTCCCATAGGTGCTCTAATTGTTTCCTTAGAGTAACTAATAATAGAGAGAGAGAGAAAAAATGCATACAGCATCATAACCTGTGGTTCGGTATATTATCCATGAGAATAATTAGAAATTCTTAGTAGTAGTTTGTACAAGAGGTTTCGTAACTATATACATATATAAGTTAGCACCCATTTACTACATAGCTTCATTACCTTCTTGCTGGCACTATGCAGTCTTTCTTGCTAATGATCAGTTTAACGTTCCACAGGGTAACCTGAATCATTATTGGTCCATGCGTCCTGACCAATCACCATAGGCAAGGGTTGGAATTTTCGATAGAGTAGGGATTAGTGAAATGCTAATATAGCCATACTGTGCCACTGAGACATGTTGGATGTTGAATTTGTTCAAACTGATATTGTGTTCAACATGTTCTTGTAGCACCAGCACTCTGTTTATTCACAGTGAGCTTACACCTAGAACAGATTTTTGGTAAGATTCTGGTTTGTGGGCATTTGTCCCTGCAAGATTTGCCTTAACGAGATCACTAAGCATTTTTTCATTAAATATTTCTGAGCAATACAATGCAACAACGTTCATGGGAGAGTGATTCTCTTTCAACTCAATTCAAGCCTTAAACATGGTTATAGAGCATTATAATTTGATCATTGGACATTTGGGGTACAATTAAGTTAGCCGTTATAGAACCTAGAAAATACAGTGACAAATTAGTTCCCTCAAATGTCTCATCCAGGTACTCTGGCTATGTTTCCACTGCTTAATCTCAGAACCTCAAAATGTAGAACTAAATATGTACAGGTTCAGGATTCTGATAATTAATTAATTGCACCTTTATATTTCACATTATTCACAATTTTTTTATCTCACTTTTATCTCACAATTTCTATAACTGTGTCTTCTTTTGACCTATATCTCAAAATTATTATATTATTTCTTGTAACTGGGAAATCTTCTAATTGCGACTTTTTTCCTTGTAATTGCATCTTTATATCACACCAAAAAAAAGTTATTTCAGCGTTTTATCCCGGTTATTTGGTTCTGAGTTTTGTGAGTGGAAACATAGATATTGTAGAGTAATTCACAACAGAAATGATGGTATGAATAACCTATCAGAAAAAAATATATATTATATATAATAATATATATAATATTGTGACCATGGACCACAAAACAGTCATGAGGGTCAATTTTTCGAAATTGAGATTTATACATTATCTGACAGCTGAATAAACAAGCTTTCCATTGAAGTATGGTTTGTTAGGATAGGGCAATATTTGGCCGAGAAACAACTATTTGAAAATCTGGAATCTGAGGGTGCAAAAAAATCTAAATATTGAGAAAATCGCCTTTAAAGTTGTCCAAATTAAGTTTTTAGCAATGCATATCACTAATCAAAAATTAAGTTTTTATATATTTACAGTAGGGAATTTGCAAAATATCTTCATGGATATGATCTTTACTTAATATCCTAATGATTTTTGGCATAAAAGAAAAATATATAATTTTGACCCATACAATGTATTTTTGGCTATTGCTACAAATATACCCCAGCGACTTAAGACTGGTTTTGTGGTCCGGGGTCACATATATATATATATATATATATATATTATTTGGATTACAGATTACATGGCAAGTAGTAGTACAAAATTATTCCCAGAACATGGAAGGTTTACATGTAGCCCAAATGCTAATTTCTTTATAGTCGGTCTGCTTGACCTGTTTGCCAAGTCTACAACCTACTGCAGTACAAATACATTGATACATAGCTCTATCAAATATCTTATATCTACAATGGCACAAGTTGCTGTTTTAGAAATAGCTATCAGGTTAATCACACAATATATGTTTCACTATCTAAGGGAGTTGGTGCATGCAACAAACCATACTAGCATTTCAGCTTTTTTATTTGAAAGTTTATAATTTCACCATAGTGCTAGAATAGATACATTATCATTAAGACCAATTTGCCAGTTTACAAGGGTCATTTGGCCAAAATACTCAGATAAATGTAGCAGCGCTGAGTTGAGAGGGTGATGGTAGTCGACTCCTGACAGTCCATGTTAAATTAGTTTTTTTGTTAATAAAATCATTTCAGTTTTGTAATCGTAATTCCAAAATCACAAAGACTAGATTATTACTCAGTCTGCATGATTTTGTCTTTTGTTGTGTATTTGATTTTTTATAAAAAATTAATTGATCTTGAAGGTTGGTGGCTCTGTTATCAGTCTATTGGAGAATGTGTCAGATGTGTAGGCTTTAAATTGTGATAGAAATTGCTGCTAATTACCACTTTTAGCTAGTGATGAGCAAGACGGCGTTCAGTTGTGACCATTTTAATATACATGTGTCATTTCTAGTATTTGGCCATTCTTTGCCACCTTAAAAACTGTGTTTGGAAAGAAATGGGCCCTTTGTGTCTATATTTGTAACAACTAATCTTGCACACTCTCTGAAGAATAGTGGCTCAGCCATAGATACACTGTTGTAACACACAAAAATGGCAGGCTCCGTCTATTGAGATGGACGTTATTTAGGAAATAACGGGACAAGGCAGCATTGTGTAAAGGTAGCATACTCTTGAGCACTGATGGGATTGTTGGCCTTTTCTGGAGAATGTGACTCGTCGTAATATTAAAGTATGAATTCTTCTTTGTAATTTGCTATCTGGTTAGGGGATAGGGGACACATTTTCCTTTTGCCTTGCACTTTGCTTTAGTTCTAGACAAATATATTGTTTGTTAATGTGTTTTGTCAATTTTTTAAACGAGCTTTGCACAACTTACGGGGGGAGGGTATGGCAGAACTCAATGAGGCTAATGTGTTGTGATGACAGTGAAGGACATAATAATCTACGCACTTCACACAAATCACCCCATTTGTTCACTTCCACATTTTCATACCATTAACATAACTCAACAAATCATCGAATAGCTTTTACTTGAGTACATTGTTTTGGTCTTTTGCTACATCCAACCATGAAGCAGGAGAAAAGGAAGTACAAAAACTGTTGAACTGATTTTAATGTGAATTTTCTTGCCTCTTGTGTATATGTGTAATTACATGTGAATTGTATTGTAAATATGATATATTTCACTTATATTTCTTAATGCATGATCAAAACAGGGCAGTTGGTAATAACAGCTAGCCTCAATGCTACTGGCATGGACAGCTTTTACAGCACCGGCATAACTTCTGCAAACGCAACTTATCTCTGGAAAAAAAAGAAAAGAAAAGGAGAAAAACTCACAAAAAAGATACCGGTTTTGTTTTGCATGTCTCTTTTCGGAAAGGTTTATTTTCATAATTTCTTTTCTATTCTAAAACCGGCCATTCATATCACCCACACTTACAAAGAAAGCAAGCTTTTTGCTTCTTCTTGTGCACAGAGATTGAACCAAGCACTGTAAATCTTACATTAAAAATAGAAAACAAAAAAGAAAAATACTAATTATATCAGAAGAGGAGAGTTACGGAGAAAATGATTCACGGAATTATCATTTAAGAAAAAAACGAAAAAAAATATGCAAAGATATGCCCATTTTCATCCTCTCTTGCTTTTTGTGTGTATCACATACAGTTGAGAGTAGATAGACACACCTATTAATCCATTAGTTCAAAGTAGACTAGACCTGCTTACATTTCGTTGAACAAAACAGCAAGTTAACGTTTCATGCCATGAGAATGCATGACTGGCAGAGCAAATTCTCAGAGTTTGTTGAAATGTATGGGCCAGGGACTTTGCTGTGCTGATTTTTTTTTCTTCTTTGCGCCAGGATTGCGTTACTGATATAGCGAATTATAACACATAAACACAGCACCCACAAGCGAAGTACTAACCTGAAGAGAAAATCCTATAAAAAAAATTGGCAGATATCTAGGGCAACCACTTCATACCTAATTTGAGAATTCAATTGCTATTCAGTACTTTCGTTTCATTTCTAGTTGCCTGTATTTGTTGTATTCTTTAAATTAATCGTTAATTCTTATTGTTGATGTTTTCTCATAGAAAGGAAATATATTTCTACTTTACATCCTGCCCTGAAAGTGAAATGCATTCTGTTTTTGTGTTGTACTGGTTTTGTTCTCATTAAGCTCTTGGTTTGATTCTGTTGAACTATTGAGGTGTGATGATTTTTGATGATCCATTTGGGGGTTTGATTTGTCTTCATGAAATCAACATTTGTAAAGTATAAGGTTGTATTCTCTTCTTTTTCTTTACTTTGTCTTTCTTTTTTTTCTTTCTTTCTTTTGTTTTTGTCAGTGCCAATTAATGTAATGGTGTCGGTCAGCTTTTCTAGGTGTTTGAGCAAAATGTGTTTTTTACTAATACAAGATGTTACAGTATGTGGTACAAAAAAAACGGTTATAAGTAACCAACTGACTTTTTACAAATAAAGGCTTATACAGTAAAGAACAGCAATGCAGAAGTCTTTTCATTTGCCATTTGTGGACTAATGTTTGCAGTTCTTTTCTTCTGGCTATTGGTTTTAACACATTAGTCCCCAAATGGTAAATCATGTATGTTTTCAGAACATGATGCAAGGAGAGACATTTAAAGTGCTGCAGGTCTTCACACGGTCATTTTATTTTCTTGCTGTGTTTAAAAGGGCTGCAGACATGTATAGGGCAAACTGAGATTGCAAACAGACACAAGTGAAGACCATGACGATGTCTTGTATAATCAGTTTGAATTTGATTATAATAATGACACATTACTAAAGATACACCTCCCGCCCAACCCTTGGTCCTGAATAAAGTACCATCAGAATCCCTGTTGGAAGAGTGTAATCTTTGCCCCATAACAACATTAGTTTGGATGCTCATATTTGGCAAGATTCTGCAAGAGAATCAGAAGAAGAGACATGTATATTAGAGCTCCCATATGTCATAAAAAGAGTAGTCTAACTTGCCTTGATGAGAAACTGAAACAGTTGCATCACTTTATAGAAAATTTTTAAGAGAGAAAACCGAATGAAAAAGTCTAAACACAGGAAGTACCCAGCTGCAATGCAGTGAACAGAAAATACATTTTTTCATAGTCTGTTAAAGTTTTTTTTTTTTTTTTTTTTGATAATTCCTCTTTGCTGTTTTGGTGCCATTTTGTGGATAACTGGAACTTTCAATGAATATAATACAAATTGGTGTCTTGTTACGTCTTTAAAGCATTAGATGCACCAATTCCATGTTTTGTGATGGGAGAACTATTAGATTTAGGTTTGAAAAATTATCTAACAAAATTCTTGGGAGTATTGATTTTCTTGACTGCATACAACAGTTTCATAAATTTGACAATCAGTTGAATTTATATTCAACACGTTGAAGGGGGATTCAAAACCTTTATTTGTTATTAAATAATATTAATGACCAAAATCAATGTTTACCACATAATAAAACTGTATTACTGCATAATTTACAATTTACAAAAATTTTACTTTTTTTTTTAATTGTTATACCCAACAAGTAAAATAATTTGATGTTACATCTTGTCAGTTTTACACAAACTACTCTTTTTGAAACTTTGTTCCTTAAACGTAGCTTTAAGGAAAGTTTAACGGTGGTGGTGGGGGTGTTGGCATGGGGTACCACAGAGACAAGAAAGATCCTATATAGAATCTTGAGGGAAATACAAAGTTGTTGTTTTTGTGCTCCATCTTGCCTCAGTAAACTTTGAAAATGTTCCCAGTGGAGGAGAGGCACTTATGGGGCTAGGAGTACAGAGATCTGTTGGGAAGATGGAAGAAGAGCACTGAACTAGATCAGCGAAATGTGCCGACCCTTTCCTTGTTCCATTGTCAGCACTCCATAAAAAAAACATCAAATATTGAGAGGATGCATTAACATGGGTCGGAAATTGATGGCTGCTCGGGTGAGGGGTAAAAAAAAAAAAAAAAAGATGAAAACACTCAAAGAGGTGGAAGATGCCATCGTGACTCTGCTGGTTTCTGTGAGCTGTGGACAATTCTCTCCATCTGTCAGGTTTGGCATGTGAAAAAATGAAAAAATATATATTGGTGAATTACTTGTTTTAAAGGGATAGTTCACCCAAAAATGAACATTTGATGTTTATCTGCTTACCCCCAGGGCATCCAATATGTGGGTTACTTTGTTTCTTCAGTAGAACACAAACAAAGATTTTTAACACAAACCGTTGCAGTCTGTCAGTCATATAATGTAAGTGGATGGTAATCACAGCTTTGGGAGTAAAAAAAAAACACTCAAACAAAACCAAATTAAACTCTGCGGCTCGTGACGATACATTTATGTGTAAAGACAAGAAACGATTGGTCTGTGCAAGAAAATAAGTCTGCGATCTGCTGTAAAGCAAGAAGAAGAAGAAGACGCATCATGCACCTGCTGTTGAGAACACGCTCAGGAGGACGTGCTGAGTTCAGACAGTTCTGACATTGCGGTGAAAATCAGAGGTAAAAAACTATATAAATACTGTTCAGTTTCTTGCACAGACCGATCGTTTTGTGTCTTTACACATCAATGTATCGTCACGAGCCGCAGGGTTTCATTTGGTTTTGTTTTTGTGTTTTTTTTTTACTCCCAAAGCTATGATTCCCATTCACTTCCATTATATGACTGACAGACTGCAACGGTTTGTGTTAAAAATCTTCGTTTGTGTTCTACTGAAGAAACAAAGTAAACCACATCTTGGATGCCCTGGGGGTAAGCAGATAAACATCAAATTTTCATTTTTGGGTGAACTATCCCTTTAAGTGGTGATGTTAATATAGATGGATGACTGATAAATGTACACTAATCAAATTTTGTGTCCTTTAATGCATTAATGCACCACTCGCAACAACAAATGGAATTGCAAAGATTGTAATTGTTTTCAAATACATTTTCCACAAACAGTCCTCGGTCTTCCACTGGTCTGACAAATGTATAAATCTTACAAATAAATGTGCAGTTCTTTCTTATTACCATTGCTAGCCATGTGCTAATCTACAATCTAAGAAAAATCTGTAAAAATAGGTACTGTACGGTTAATATAAAGACATTTTCTATATTAATTTTTCACAGGTGTTTTAGCTATATTTTCAATTACGCATCGCATTGTGTTGATTTAGGGTTAAAAGTAATGTCCGTACACTTAGTGGATAATGTCCTGGAAGGAAATGACTGTTTCTATTATTTTTTCTCACAGTGAAGAATCTTTACATTAGCTTTTGATATATGCCAAGTATCCAGTCAGATGTCTGATATACAGTTCCTTGGTGTCCTTTGAAGCTATAAATAGATTGCGGAAAGTCCCTTGGGGGGAATAAAATGCCTCGCTTGAGGCCAGAAAGCTTCCATAATACTTTTATTTATAGATGTGGAGCATGTGATGCAAATATTACAACGGAACCTAATACCAGCAGAGAAATCCCTGTTGATAACTGCACTCAATACTTACATGGGGAATCTCTTATGTAAGATGCAAATCAAATTAGTGACCCACACATGCTCTTGTGACCACACTCACAAATGACTTTGGAGCCATAAAATTGTGGATGTGTGTCTATTAGAATCAATGTTGTCTCTTATGTTTAGTGCTTACACAATCGGCCTGAAAGGTTACTATATACTGTATTGTACTTAATATCTTAATATCTTCATGTATTATAGTCGTATTTTGCAGATTACAGCTGTGGTTGAGATTTTCTATATGCTATATATCACCCTACGTGACTATATATATTGGGCTGTTACGATATAAGATTTGTCACTTCATGATTATAGTGGGCAAAGGAATTCACAATAATAAAAGATTGCCACATTCATCTGTTTCAGGAAAAAACGGAAGTGCACTTTTGCACTTTCCACTTTCACAAAATGTGCAAGATGAAACGTAAAATCATTTTGCAGAAATGTTGCTATAGGCATGTTTTTTAATGTCTTTTCTTAAAGTGTTACTCAAGTACTTTTTTTTATTGGATATTTAGATATTTTTGGTTAAAAAAAAAAAAAGAGAGAGAGAGATTTGTGGGCATGACTGTCAGTTCAAAAATTGTCAACGTCTAATCTTCTGTTTTTACAGTAAATATTTCATAAAATAAGTGTTTAGCATTTCAGCATTTTTTTTGCATCTCATTTGGTTTTAAATTATGTATCATTATTGTATTCTGGATATGCTTTATCAGCCACTGGGCATCTGTTGACTAGATATCTGTATTGGTAGTCTTGAAAAATCCATATCCATCAAGCACAAGATGAGATGATAGACAATTCATGAATAAGCATATATTGTTAGCAATCAAAGGGTTGATTTATCACTCAATGGTTACAGCTATTGCTAACATAACATAATGCAGTATATTTTAACAATATTGTGACGCAACCATTTTGAATTAATTTAATGGTGCATGCTCAAAATATAAAAGAGAGGATGAATATTTACTTTGGGCAGTATGACTAAAAATGACGTGCCTTTGAGGTTGTCCCACATATCTCCAATGCACACATTACACGGATGCATAAATGCACATACACACTCACATGAGCGCACACACACACACAGTTTAGTGCTGTTCAGTCAGGGATGAATAGATGAGGAATGCAGCTGATGAAATATTAAGACTTGGCGCTCTTTTATCTTTATCATATGACCAATGCTGCACAAGTGAATCTGTTTCTCTCTTTGTGTCTATCTACGTCCCCTTCCTCCCCCACAGGGTTATTTGCTCATTTTACTTTCAACTCACAAGTGAGCCTCCAAAAAAATGTCTGCCAATCGCTTCACGTGAAACATAATTATGCTAAAGGAGACTAATGATTGGCTCAAATGATTCCTAGAAATTCCAAGGCAACACTCGTTCCCTTGGGGATTGCATGCAGCCAGCCAGATGTCTTTGCTTTTATTTGACAAAGGAGCCAAAAAAAGGTTTCATTAGATGTGCAGTGCCATTTCAACAGTGACACTGGCACAAATCTCCATTAAATACACTGCACTGTTTTTATTATTTCTGTTTTACACATTGCTCTCATGTCACTCATGTTTGTGATGTGCTATGGCACAAAGAGCGAATACGGCTGGAATATAATCACAGCTAATGTCTAGGCTGGTTTCTCTGGAGAACAGGAGATGTGAGCCATTTTGTTGACTGAGGCACACACGTCTTTGTCATCACTTGACTGTTTTCTTAATCAACACCACCCTCTATTGGCACAAACGGTCATACAGCAACTCCTTTTTATTTTTCTTACCAGACACCATTGTTATTAGGTAAAAAATAATAATAATAAACATAATATATGAACTTTCCAACACACTGATTGGATGATTAAGAGTGCCTCCTGTACAAACTATATAGCAAATTCAGATGGCGAGTTTGATGGATATGCAAGATTTGCGTTTTGAGAATGTGGAAAGAGCCTGGTGAGTTTGAAATCAAGAAAGAGCACAGCAAACATGATTTCCAAAGACACACCTGGAATGCCTCTATAAAATTCTTATTGTTTAAAAAATGACTATATCAGCGTGTGTTGTGGCATAAATTTGCCATTTGTAACTTTAGTCGCAGTGAGAGAGCACCACTTTGGCAAAGCCTTGAGATTTCCTCTCGCTCTTTTTTTAATGTATTTCCTGTTTAAACAGGAAGGTTGGGTTGGGCGGTTTGAATGGCTAGGTTCTTGAACTATGATTTGTGACTTGCTATTGTTAGTCGCTTTTTATTCTTTCAAAAATGCATATGCATCCATGAGTGCTGATGAGTCCATATTCTTATCTCAGTTTGCACAAAGATAAAGACTGTAAATGTTCAAATCTGTAAATGCATGTATCTGCATATATATGGTCAAATTGTATGTTACATTTTACACTAGAACAGAGATGGCTTCCAAGCTAATAGGCATGGATTAAACCCAAATTTTGATTTCATGGGGAATCATGCCATCATTACAGGCGGTATTTGAGAGGGCTTTATAAAATAAAGCATGCTGCAGTGGGCCCAGTGCTCCGAGTGATTTTGGAGGGTAGGCAAAGGGCATGCTGTGACACTTGTTAACCCAATTCATTCTTGTGCATGTTTCGTAACTTGTGAGCATGTTCCTCTTCCTCCCATAATACTTACAGCAGTGATGGCAAAGGCTGATTTCACCACAACATGCTGCGGTAATAAATACTGCTGCAGCAAATATAACACATATGAATAACCCCCATATAGCATACATGAATCACCCCGTAGCAGATCTATACAGGTGGAGCTGGGGAAGGTGGAGGGTTTCTGAAGCAAGCTGCAAACTGCTACTGCAAACGTAAAAGCCAGGTATTTGAATATTGAGCAGTGATCTCATTGGCTACGGATACAGGAGAGAACCAATCAGCTGCCATGTGACAATGATGTCGCCAGGTCAGATTGAGCTAGACCTATCGGACTGCGCCATCTAGAGTTTCATGACAGAACTCTGTATGTGTGCTGCATGCTATTCCTTTCTCCAAAAGATAAGGAGAGGTATTTATTTATTCATTGATTATGTAATAAATACACTTTCAGGCTTAAATGCATATCAGTCCCTTATTTAGAGTATATTATAATATTGTCCAGTAAAACTGATCTCAGTAAGCAAACTCATTGATGCTTGTCTTATCAAAAACCACTAATACTGACAGCAGCACGAAAACTGATGACCACCAAAACATGTTTGTTTTTTTTTCTTAGGTTTTATTGTTTATTATGTAAAAACAATTCAAAAAGCAGGCCACTGCATCAGCATGGTCTCTTAGCTGAATTAAAAGAACGCAAACTTTAAATCTGCAGGAATGCAGTAAATGAAGTAGATAACTTTTTTTTTTTGGATGTATTGCATGTGTTTTTCTAAAAGACTGCGGAGCGCATGACATCATATTATGACCGTTGCAGTGTCCATAGAAATTTTACATGCTCAAAGTCTAGTGTGACCACGGCTTGGAGGCTCCTCGACTGTCCTGAGGCTCCCAAGAGGAATTTTTCATTTGCATTTGTAAATTGCTCTTACATTATAAACATGATTCATGAATACATTAAACACAAACTGGCGCTCAGAGGCTGGGGTGCAAATAAGTAAATGTGCGGTCACTGCAGATTTGACATTCTATTCACTCCCATTCATATAATGCTTCACACTAACCAGTCTTGAAAAGAAGAGATTTGTCAGTAACCGGGCTTTGTGTGCACCTGTGCAACCCACACTTCCAATCTTATCTCTTTAATTGACTCCAGTTCGATTTTGGAAGCTAGCACAGAAGTTCACTTGCTTTTTTCATCCTGCGCTGTGAGTTATTACTCTGTGTATTCAATAAAAATCATGAAAAGTACAACTGTTTGTTGTTATTAGTTTAGTTAGATTGTGTGTCTATAATTCTGAGTTAATGCAGAAAATCCAGATTTGATCAAAGGGTTCACAAACTTATTCTTGTGACTGTAAGACAGAAAAGACATTTGATTAATAGAAGTTAGAAACAAAACCATTTGATAAATACTCCTCTGTTGCAGGAAAGTGGACTATATTGTATCACTTTCATTGTTATTTATCATTGAAAACAAAAGCCTGATAATGTGATATCATATCATGTTGATAATTAACAATTATACAATGATAACAATAATAATTAATTAACATATTCGTTGTGGGGTCAGAAGAATTATCATTTATCTATATGGCTTTTTAAACTTTTTTAAAACTCAAAGAAAGCTTGGTCAATCCAACAGTCAAAAGTTGCCTCAAGTAAAAAATATGAATTTATTTTAATTGCTTTTCCTTTTTAATCCTGCTTCCTTATACTTAAATATTTGAATCGCAAATCCACATTCTGTTTTCTACTACAAGTCAATTTGGGATTTAAAAGGCATGCTTAATTCAACTCTGGTGTCCACATCAGACTTCTTAAAGGAATAGTTCAACCAAAAATTAAAATTCTGTCTTCATTTACTTACGGTCATGTATTGTCATGCAGCCAGACCTTCAGACTGACGGCAGAAGGTCTGGGAACCTTGACTGCATTGAATGGCCAAGCCCCGCCCAAGAGGCCATATGACTGACAGGTAAAGCAACTAATCAGGTTTCGGTTTGTGCCGCATCATGTTTAGGGGCGTGGAAATGTCCCCACAATAACAGTGTGTAAAACTCTTGGACGTATTTTAAAGAGTCTATGCCGCAAACTTTACATATTTCACATACTTTTGAAAATCCAACATTTAGTTGATCCTGATAATTATCACATTTGTAAAAACGACGGCTTCTTTCTTCCATGAGTGGGCTTGGCATTACGGCATCTTTGTTTCCAGGCGGAACGGTAAAGAATGCGACACACACGTCTCTCGGAAATTTTGTTTCCAAATTTGTGTGCTGTATGCATCAGACGTTCAGCCAGTGGTCTGTGTGAGTGACGTCTGAGGCTGAGACTAATTTTCATGATTCCGGCCTGTGTTCCCTGTATTTTTATTTTGGACTTTTTAGTTGCCTCCTGTCTGGTGTTTATTTGTAGTCAGTTTGTAGTTCTTTTGGCTTCCTTGATTACTCCATGATTATGTCCAAGTGTGTCTTGTCAGCTTGTTACCCTGTGTGTATTTAAACCCGTGTTTCCTGTGCTCGTGGTAGGTCTTGTCCATTATTGGATGTTGTGTTGGCTTCCTCACTTCTGTGCCTGTGTTTTTGGTTCCTGCTCCTTGTTCTTGGATTATTGTTTGTTTAAATACTGCATTTGGATCCTACTCTCGCTTGTCTCTGAGTTCCTCCACATAGCTCTTTCCCTCAAGCTATTCCAAACCTGTATGCGTTTCTATCTTATGTTGCCTACTACTTTTGCTTACCAACATTCCTCAAAATATATTCTTTTGTGTTGAACAGAAGAAAGAAACTCATACAGGTTTGGAACAACTTGAGGGTGAGTAAATGATGACAGACTTTTCATTTTTGGCTGAACAATCCTTTTAAGGAGTTTTACCAGCAAGACTTGATAAGACAATTTTCCATCATTTTTTGTTGGCTGAACAGCACTGCTATACTACTGTAGACCACCAGTTAAACCAGCTAGAAAAGCTTGTCTTTTCAGAAAGGAAGCCAAGCGTGACAACCTGTAGACCAGGGCTACAGGCCTACTGGAAACTTTTCCAGGCTTCTGATTGGCCAACATGGCTTTACGGTTGAGATTATATCGCCACCTGTTGGTTTGGCATGCTCTTGACAGTGTTTCATAGCATGCGTTTGCGTTTTCATGTGGACGGAGGTTTTTTTTTTAAATGGAAGAAGGAAAAACTCTTTTTATAAAAATACCCGTGTACGTGTGGACATGGCCTTAGTATGTCCACAAGGTGGCAACACTGGCCCAGGCTGTTGTTCCACAGCCGAAAAGGAAGAGACTCAACAACAACAACAATCTACCAAAGACCGCAACATCAATAGACGGCAGCGCTGACAAGCGCTCATGTGAGGGGGTTAAGAGATATCCACAACTATAGTTTAAACGAGTATAAAGACAGTTATCGGTCATAACTTCTGGCTAGAAATAGCGCAGACACTGGACGAAGATGATTATCAAATGGAGTATAGTTTGAAAGTCCCCATGTCCGGCTGTATGTGCTGAGCTGCTTCAGACGCTCTGCCAGTAGCACTTCAATGGACAAAAGCACATGCAATTACATCAAAATGCACAGTTTTGGTGAGTGACCTCGTAAACATGGTCTTAAATGAGTTATAAAGTCCTAAATGACCGTAAAGAGTTGGGAAAAAAACGGAAGTGTGTCAGATCCGCATTTTGAATCAGGTTTTAAAGAGACAGCACTGCTTTTAATGTGAAACCTGCTGCAGTCTGTCATTGATATTAAACAAAGAACAAAAGAAAAAGAGAAATTGTTTAGTGCTCTGCTCGCTGATTAACTTTTGTAGCTTGAATAAAGATGAATCTATAGTTAAAGAATAAAGGGTTATACTTTACTTGAAGGGGTGTGCATAAGACTGACATGACACCTTCATAATCAAGACATAGAACATGTCATGAATATGAAGGAGGTTTTATGCATGTTTATGACAACTGTCATTAAGTGTCATTCGCTCAGTTATGTAATTTTTAATGCAAAGATGACATTGTTTGAGATGTCTTTGTTATGGATTAGGGTTAGGGTTAGGGTTAAGGTTAGGTTAGGGTTAGGGTTAGGTCAAACAATGTCAGCAAAAATGGCTGCCCACTGCTCCAGGTGTGTGTGTGTGTGTGTGTGTGTGTGTGTGTGTGTGTGTGTGTGTGTGTGTG
>NW_015544144.1:598452-601025 GCF_001515605.1 Sinocyclocheilus anshuiensis
GTGTGTGTGTGTGTGTGTGTGTGTGTGTGTGTGTGTGTGTTTGTTTGTTTGTTTGTTCGTTCACTACTCACTGCTGTGTTTGTGCACTTAGATGAGATAAATGCAGAGCACAAATTCCGAGTATGGGACACCATTCTTGGCTACACGTCACATCACTTTCACTTTTTTTCATTTTCACTTTCATACAATTGATAGTTTATGTGAAGATTGTGTTACGTTCACTTAAATTAAAATGTTATATTTTTCAGAGATCATGATATAGTTTTACTTGCAATAATGCTGGTTAGCCAGTGTGGACTTTCTGGATAAGCTGTTTGACTCTGTTTGTCATTCTGGTTAAGCCTGACAGATGAGCATATTATGGCAGGTGCTTGTATACCAAAACACATCATATCTTGGTGATCATCAAAGATGATGGGAAGGAGTGTTGCATTTTGATGAGCGTGTGATATCTAAAGAGTCCATTTGACTTTGATACATTTTGTGGTTAGTTTCTGTGACTTGTGCCAAAGCAGAAGAATAGAGTGGCCCAGTGGCAGTTTTCCAAATCCAAACCACACTGAGGCATCAGCTTGCCATGGTCAACAAAGTTCATGTTGTTTTTCTTCTCTGACAAATGTAATTTAATGAGAAACATCTAAGTCAAAGATTTGACACCCACACCTAGATCATAGCCTCAAATTATGGCTGATGATGCCCTTGAATGACTATGCCAAGAAAAAAAATGTTCAAGGGCTTGTAAATCAAATAAAATGTTCTAGGGGTGAAAGTGTTGCTTGCTTTTTCACTCAAATGTTTTTGTTTTTGTTTTTAGGGATTTTTCATAGCTGATCAATAATAAAGGTGTCTCATGTGTTTTCATTGAACTAAGAATAACCTTGGAAAACTTCAGTATTACCATAGCAACCAGGATGAAGAAATACTTGTTGTGCAATAAACTGTGTGGTCCACGTATATTATAATAGAAATGTAATTCTTTGGGTGAACTAACTTGTTAAGTTTGTCTGCATTTATGTTGCCTTTGTAGTTAATGGAGAAACCAAACTACGGACGTGTAAAGTGAACAAAGGTCAAAGTCATAAAGAAAGACAAGTGGTCATTCAAAATTTGTAAATTTAGCTGTTAATGCACTCTAGAGTCTGGTCCAATACTTGCATTTTTTGAGGTTACTAGTTGGTTTTGGGTACAGAACAAACAAAAAACTCAATTAAATCCTCTCTAGATACCTCCACTGTAAAAAATGATATGAGCTATCTACTTAAAAATATTATGGTAGCAATATTACACATAATATTTTTGAGTCGTTTTTAAGGCTTGATTTTTTTATGGAATCTACCTGAATAAATCACGTAAAATATCCTAAATTATTTAATTTATGACATAATGATATTAATATTATTAGTGAAATGTGCTCATTTAAAGTCCGTGATTTTGAGTAAGGCCTGTTTGTATTTGACTTTGAGTTATTTTGTACAATTAAAAGACTGTACACAGCCAAATAGCTCAAGTAGGAAAAAACTTTACTACACTAGCATTAGCAAAGCTTCTGCTGATTGAACAAAGCATCATGCCTCTTAGTACTAGTACATGCAGTTATCCATAACCATAAGCTCTACTCTTCTGCGCAATGGTAACAATAGAAACTTCAGTGTAATAGAAATTCTTTCAAATGTCAAATATAACTGAACATTAAACATTAATAGATGTTTCCCTTTACTCAAAAACTCATAAAGTAGCACTTAATTTCAATACTTACTCTCCATATCCAGCCATATGCAAAGCATGCTGGGAACTAACAATCACCGCCAAAATAAAACGGCAAAATTGAGCTAATTGTCTTAAAATAAATAAGTAGCCTTCTCTCCTTAATTTTTTTCAGTTTAATCAGTTCCTCAATTCAAGCCTCAAAACTGCTTCAGTTTCCTTAAAAAATATGAGGAAAACATAATCTCTTGGTTTAATTAGTGAAAAGTTCTCAGTATTTTCTATACAACACTGAACCACAATTTCTTTAATAAAATATACAAACTATTTTTAATTATCACCTTAATTTTTTTTATGAAAATTACAAGACCCATGATTCATTTACATGTACAACTTTTTACCATAATTTGGGAATTGGTTGAAAACAGAAGCTTGAATGTCACAGATATTTCAGTAAGTTAAGTAGCAATGAGGTTAATCAGGACAGCGATTTGATTGGCTATTTGGACTGTCAGTCATTTATCTGTCGTGAGGTCAATTGAACACATTTGGGATGAAATGTATGGAAGGCAGTTAGGGCCAAAAGTCTTTAAATGGACTGTTGGCCTATGTTCAGGGCCGTTTCTAGGCATAGGCGAGCTAGGCGGTCGCCTAGGGCGCCACCAGCTGAAGGGGCGCCAATGAGCGCACGTACTGGCACTTTTAGCAGGGTTGTGATAAAGAGTGGCATGGTCACCCTGAAATATGACTGCCGGCCCCACTGGATCCCCCAACATTATTGGGCTAGAGTACTGTCAATCTGACGATGCCTGTATGCCACTAGATCAGAGTGCTGTCAATTGCTGCCTGATTGTTGCAAGCAACGTTTG
>NW_015544144.1:601365-619543 GCF_001515605.1 Sinocyclocheilus anshuiensis
TAATTTATTTTGGGGGGGGCAATAGGGATTTCGCCTAGGGCGTCAAATTGGCTAGAAACGGCCCTGCCTATGTTAATGCGACAACACGCACAGCAGCCAATGAAATTGCTGTATTTAAGGCTTTATTTGCATATGTGACACAATGGTACGTTGGTGTATAGGGGTAGGCAACTTCAGTCCGTGAGAGCTTTTGTCCTGCAGAGTTTAGCTCCAACCCTAATCAAATACAC
Source organism: Sinocyclocheilus anshuiensis (assembly GCF_001515605.1). Classification (NCBI taxonomy): domain Eukaryota; kingdom Metazoa; phylum Chordata; class Actinopteri; order Cypriniformes; family Cyprinidae; genus Sinocyclocheilus; species Sinocyclocheilus anshuiensis. The sequence continues at coordinate 601,596 of NW_015544144.1, forward strand.
CTGAACAAGCTAATCAATGTCTTCAGGATTGACTTAGACTTTAGACTTTTTTTTTCTTTTTTTTTTCAGGGTTGGAGCTAAACTCCAGGACAGCGGCTCTCTAGGAACAAACTTACCTACCCCTTCTATATTTGTATACAAACATCAGACTTATTGTTTATTCATATGAAGGATGTCATAATGGTACACTGGTATGCATGTACCTAATCATAAGATGTTATATTTGTTCATGAGGGATAATTCATCGGTGTGTTGTGTGTGATGTCAGTCTTATGTCGTGATTTGTCATGTCCTTTTTAGTTGTTTAGGTCAATGTTCTTTCTCAGATAGAAAAGTTTTAATTTTGCATTGTGACATTAATTAATTTACTCTAGCACATTAGATATCAGTGAAGCAATGCCGCAATGAACTAAAGAAAGGATTAATATGTGGGTAAATCCAGAGGTGAATCTGCTTTAAAAAAATGTACACATTTGAACATGGCCAGAATGTGTGCCACATTGAGAAAAACGTTTAAATTTGTAGCCTTAACACTGTAAAACTGTGCATCTTTACATATACTAAAGAAACGCAGCGAAAACTGATGCCTTAACACAGCCAGAGTGTGTTATGTCTACATATACAAAAGAAACACATTCAAAAATGTTGCGTTAATGTAGAAGGACAGTGCATGTTGACACGGTCAAATTTCATGCGTTCTGACTGTTGGTGCTATCTACCTTCCATAGAAATTGAACACAAGCCAGGACCCATCACCAAACGTCAATGCCTGACATTCCAGAATCCAGATACCTTCCCAAAACAGCAGAAGCTGTTATAGCAGCAAAAGGAGAAATTAGGGTGCTATGATTTCTGCAATCCTCTCATAAAATTGGAATTTACTGTATACCTGTATGACTGCTGTTTAAACATGAAGTCTGCTTGTTCTGTGTGTCTTTGGGTAAATGAGTGGTGCAGTTTCCTGTACTACACATACTCAAGCATGCATGACGTTCGTTGTGTTTTCAGTGTTCATCAGTGTGGCCAAGGATGGAGCACTCCATCCTCAGTTTTCAGGATTCCTCAGACATATTTTCTCTTTTTCTAAAGTTCATACCCACATGTCCTGCAGTGATTAGAATTAAAATGGATTTCTGATTCCGAGTCATTATTGATTCTCATATTGCACCCCGTTATGAATGTAAAACTGTAATTAATGTGTAATGGAGATACAGTGAGCCAATTTTAGACGTCATTTTGATTAATAGAATCCAATGCAAATGTTTCAAGTGCCAAAGATATACCCACAGGCTCATTAGAGCTTTCTGACTTCCCAGCAAACATGTGACGTCAGAGAGACGTTCAGATCATGTCTGTATAACGTCCGTTAGTTCAGAACCACTTTTGGAAGTCTTCTGGACGAACGTCTGATGGGGACACTTTTTGGATGTCTGTGGACGTGCAAATCTAGTTCAATATCTGAACGTCTGACCAAGACCCTATTTGTACGTCTGTGGACGTGCAAAACTAGTTCAATATCTGAACGTCTGACCAAGACCAACCCTATACATTTACTATGTAATTATTTATTTCAAGACCCAGATTTGGCATAAAGCTGGCATAGCTGGCATTCATTCAGCATTGGCAGAAGGCATGACCAAGCAGATGTGTTATGCTGCAAGATGTAGGCCAAATGTTGTGAATAATATTTGGACCAAAATGTCAACTGTGGGCCACATACCCGGTCTTCTCCCAAAATTTAAAATATTTTAATTTTGGTGTTTTCATACAGTCAGTTTTATAGCAAGTTTGATAATTCCAGCATCAAATATGTTTGAAGGTCATGAACTATTTTAGTCTATTTTCATTTTTTTTAAGAATGGTTGTTTGAAATCGTATAGGTTATTCTTTACATAAAGCCAAAATGATATAATGTTATGATATAATGTTATGATATCATTTTATGACGATGCCCATAAAATAGGTGCTAACTTTTGTTAAATCACAAGATATCAAAGATCTTAATCTGTATTTGCAGAGGACATGCTTTCAAAATGTAAAAAAAAAAAAAAAAAAAAAAAAAAAAAAAATATATATATATATGTGTGTATATAGTACTTTACACAGAATTGGCAAATATTTAATTTCGTCGGACTCTTATCCAGCAGTGTAACGGATTTTTAAAAAAAAAAATTTTATTGAACAGAATGTCAACACATTCAATACAATTCAGTTACAACATATAAACAATTTCATAGGAATACATTAAAGAATGCACAAGCTTGCACAACTGGTACAGCTTTAATTGTTTCTTTGAGGGCAATATGGACTCAATATAATGCTTCACTTCATTTCTAAATGCAATTTTAAAGGATTTTTTTTCCTGAAAATTTACATGTATGGATATGAAATTTGGCCATTAAAATAATAATAAAAAAGTGTAGGTCTGTTTATATCTAGAGTTTTCAATAATGCCTAAAAGAACATCTTTCCACTGTAAAGTAACATTTTCGTCAACATTGTCAGCAATAAAATCAAGTACATTTCGCCAAAAAAAGACACATAAGGGCAGTGCCAAAATAAATGAACAGCTGTCTCTGGCTTCTACTTAGCAGCGTATTGAAATTGATTCATAATCGCCACGTCAGTGACGTCACACGTAACGTCAACATAAAAATTGATCCTGCAGAAATACAATTCGCAAACAGGTAAGTAAAAACTATCAATTGTATGTGTTTTACAGTTAAGTTTAGATGACATATGACATCATCAATATCTGAAAATACTTTTTAAAAACGGCGGCATTTTGCGCGGGCATGCAGGCCCATCACATTACCGCAAGCAAATATCCCGACCCGATGTCTTGGTGTCAAGCATGTTTTGAAACAATATTTTTACTCTAATATAGTATAATAATATGGTCATAACCAATTAACCTTCCATGAGACTTTGCGACCGTGGACGCACATTTTGCAGGTTAAAATGTCCATGGTTAATTTAATATCTTGTTAGTATCACATAAACGCTCAAGTCTGGATAATGATGATGAATAATGTCTGGATCAATCATTGTGTCATATAGTCGGACAGAAGACCGAAAAGTAACACAATTAATTTTTTGTGCATATTAAGAAATTTTAAGGCGCTTTAAGTGTTCCAGGAGAGTAACTTTGCTTCACTTCATTTTTAAATGCAATAAAACATGGATTTTTTTCCCCTGAAAATTTACATTTATGGATATGAAATTTGGCCATTAAAATAATAATAAAAAAGTGTAGGTCTGTTTATATCTAGAGTTTTCAATAATGCCTAAAAGAACATCTTTCCACTGTAAAGTAACATTTTCGTCAACATTGTCAGCAATAAAATCAAGTACATTTCGCCAAAAAAAGACACATAAGGGCAGTGCCAAAATAAATGAACAGCTGTCTCTGGCTTCTACTTACCGTATCGAAATTGATTCCTAATCGCCACGTCAGTGACGTCACACGTAACGTCGTCAACAGAAAGATTGATCCTGCAGAAGTACGATCGATCGAGACTGCTGACATTGCCGTGAATTCGAATACAATTCGAATAAAGCAAACAGGTAAGTAAAAACAATCAATTTTATGTGTTTTACAGTTAAGTTTATATGACATCATGCCCGATCAATATCTGAAAATACTTTTTAAAAACGGCGGCATTTTGCGCGGGCATGATGCAGGCCCATCACATTAACACAAGCAAATATCCCGACCCGATGTCTTGGTGTCAGCATGTTTTGAAACAATATTTTTACTCTAATATAGTATAATAATATGGTCATAACCAATTAACCTTCCATGAGACTTTGCGACCGTGGACGCACATTTTGCAGGTTAAAATGTCCATGGTTAATGTTACGTAATATCTTGTTAGTATCACATAAACGCTGTCTGGATAATGATGATGAATAATGTCTGGATAATCAATCATTGTGTCATATAGTCGGACAGAAGACCGAAAAGTAACACAATTAATTTTTTGTGCATATTAAGAAATTTTAAGGCGCTTTAAGTGTTCCAGGAGAGTAACTTCTGGGTTTGGCGCCAGTGGTGGAGTGCAACATTTAAAATATAAAACACTTAGCAGTGTCAGTAATCTTGAACTGAATCTGATCTGTATATTTCATTTCAGAGCGACATATCGGAGTAATTCTCATTTGATTCAATGAAGATATAATTTTATATAATAGTTTTGTAATAACAAATATACTTCTTTATCTTTTTCAGGTTAAAGCACAAGGCTTAAGAAGGTAAGTTTCTGTTCAAGCAGAAAACCATATATATATATATATAGCAAGTTACACTGAGGAAGCACAGTTCAGAATCTGACTCAGGATCAAACTATATTACAGATGGCTTATCTAAAAGCATGGCGAAAAAGGAAGGCAGAAATGGATCTGTTACTGCATTCTGACACTGATGATGACCATGAATGTCAGAGATCAGTGACCGATAGATCAGCCTGTGGATTACATAACCAGGCAGACACTACAAGCAGTTTTGAAAGTATTAATTCGGCAACTGACAGTTTGACAACAGATGAATCAGACTTTGACACTGATGTGGAGTGTGTGTCTTCTGACTCAGAAAAAGAAGTTCTAAATGATGAGACTGAATTGGACTTTCCCGATTTAGAAGATAACTTAAGACAATGGTCTACAAAGAACAAAACCACACAAAGATCCTTAAATGAATTATTGGCAATATTAAGAAAGCAAGGACACCTGCTACCAAAGGATGCAAGGACACTCCTTGCTACACCACGAGCCGTAGGATCTGAGCCGAAATGTAGTGGGCAATACATTTATTATGGGTTAGAAAAGGGGATTTGTCGTTTACTAAGTCAGACAACGTCTTTCATACTTGATCATGTTTCAGTAGACCTCAGCATCAATATTGATGGTGTCCCACTCTTCAAAAGCAGTAAAGTCCAGTGCTGGCCAATATTGGCGAAGTTTCACAACTTTGAGCCATTTATGGTAGCTCTCTTTTGTGGGGACAACAAACCATATCCTCTTGAGGAATATCTTGATGACTTTTTGATGGAGTGTAAACATCTCACAGAGAATGGGCTAATTCATGAAGAGAAGACCTACACTGTTCATGTTAAAGCATTGATCTGCGACGCACCAGCAAGAGCTTATCTGAAGCGCATTAAGAATCATAATGCCTATCACAGTTGTGAGAGGTGCATCACCAAATGTGCTTACATCACAAGAAGAGTGGTATTTAATGAACAGGGATGCACCTTGCGAACAGACGAAGCTTTCAGTGCAGTAGCTTACAAGAACCATCAAACTGGTGTCAGCCCATTCATTGCTGCAGGACTGTCTTGTGTTAGCTCTTTTGTCTTAGACTATATGCATATGGTCAACTTGGGAGTGGTTCGACGAATGCTAATATTCTTGACTCAGGGCCCAACACTTTGCCGCTTATCTGTAAGGCAAAGGAAAGAAATATCACAAAAGCTAAACAGACTGCGAGGAAAGATGCCTAGTGAATTTGCTCGGCAGCCCCGGGGTTTAGAAGAGCTGGACAGGTGGAAGGCCACAGAATTTCGGCAGTTTTTGTTGTATACTGGACCAGTTGTGCTAAAGGATGTGTTATCTCCCGAAAGATACTACCATTTCCTATCCTTGACAGTAGCCATGTCAATCATGTTGGAGTCAGATGAGAGCACTCGCAATGCATATCTTCAGTATGCCCATGAACTCATGTCACACTTTGTCATGCGCTGTGCTGACCTGTACGGAAAGTATTTTTCAGTTTACAATGCAGGTACACAGGCAGTTAGTAATCATCATATTAAACAGTCACCTCAAATACCAACTAATTTTATCAACCACAAAACATTTAATCAACCACATTTTGTGTGAATACAGTTGAAGGATTTTTTTAAATTAACTCAGTGTTTTGTTTTTCAGACCCTGGACATTTAAATGTAAACCGAGCCAGTCAGTTGAGGGGTGCTGGGTCCAGTCATCAGTCCAGCCACAGTGATGTATCCCAGCACAGTGACGGGTCCCAGCACAGCAAACGGTACCGACACAGGAAGCAGTCCAGGCACAGCGACAGGTCCAGGGACAGCAGCCAGATGGGACAAGGCAAGCAGTCCAGGCACAGCAATTTGTCCAAGGACAGTATTCATTCAAACCCTTATGCAGTTCACAGAGGCAAGAACGTAAATGTTCTAAAGTAGTGGCAGTTAACGAACCAGTCACCTCGAATGCCAAGTCATTTTATCAACCACAAACTAGGGATGCACCGATCCGATACTGGCATTTTCTGCCAGATCAGGTAACAGTCACAGGCAGGGCTCCAGACTGCGACTAAAACGGTCGCATTTGCGACCAAAAACATTAATTTGCGAGTGAAGTTTTTGCTGAGGTCGCCACTGGCAACTATATGTATTTACATGTTATGACTTAAACATTTGTATGTAATGCCTTTTTTCCTGATTGTTTTGCGATCACATCTTTTGTTATGTTCACGTATTAAACTGAGACGATGCGCATCAAAGTTTTAGTGGAAAAAAGAGTTTCAAACAGTCCTCATCTCTGCTGCACAGCAGCGCTGACACACATAGCTAAATGCAGCTCAGTTGTGGAGCGCAAGAGAGATCGAAATGACAAAGACGTGCAAGCAAAAGTGTACAAAAGAAGTGTCTTATTTCGTGCACAACTTTCGCGAACAAACTACAACGGGTAGAGCTGTCAGCTGTGTGGATGACAATATCGTTAACAATTCTCTTATAAGCATTACTATTATGGCTTCTTTCTTATCAAGATCTTAGTCTATGCTGTATTAATGCGTGAACTTATTATTATTTAAGTCGCACTTGCCATCCAGTAATCACACAAAGCTTTGTGCTTTGTTACTTTTTATTAAAGTATCAGCTTTAAAATTACGCCAAATTCAAAACGAAATTCAAACAATAAATATGTTTTTTTGCACTCTTTAATGCGGCATGGGTGATCGCTTTAGCGCCTCAGTTAGAGCGGCAAGTGAACCCATTATATGTTTCTCTTTACTACTACAGTATAGTACATAATAAACATGAATTCAAAAGGTCGGCTATTTATCTATTAAGAGATACAGTACAACTTACTGAAATGTCTCATGTAAAAGCTCATTCACTGTTTCAAACGGCGGAAAACGTGTAAAGCTTGTAAACATTGCAACCTCAGAATAACCATTCGGTGTCCATAAGCTCATCAGTCAGCTAGAAAAATAACTATAAAGAGGAGCATCTTGCTATATTTATGCGTTATTGCATATTAATATTTTTACTTAACCTGTTGTCTACATGATTCAACTCCTATAAAATTGCATTTTATTAATGAAGAAAAACATGAAAGTGTGAAAGACATATGACAACATTTACAGGATGCATTGAGGAGGAGCCCAAACTACACTCAGTGGCCAAGTGATGCTTATGGTCCATATTGGTACAGATTCTGTGTAATGAATAATTCTTTGTGACTGTATATTTCAAGTTGGAAAAGACATTTAGTTCCCACTTTAGGTGAACCTTAGTTCCCATCATCTACAAGATAGATTAAAATGCTGATAAAGTCAAGAAAAGATGAGACATAAACACATGACAGTATGATTGAAATGTTAAAATGTAAAAAAATAATAATAATAAAATAAATAAAACACGTTTATTCTGTGGCACCTAAAAAAATAATTTGGAGCCTACATTTTTTTCTTATAGGAGCGGCTCCTTACTTGATTTTTTTGTCTGGAGCCCTGGGTCAGACGAGACCGATCCAAATCCGATATTCTGTGTATACTATTCTGTTATAGAATCAGAGGCACCAAAAACACTATAAATCACAAAAAATGTTTGTGCACTATATCTGAAGTGTTCTGAAGCTGTTCCATAGTTCAATGTGAGGTACAGTTCAAGTTCACGTAAACTTTTCTCTCCTCTGCGGCTGTTTGTCATCCTCCACTCAGTATTCAAACTATGTGTTGTGTTCAGTTACGACAGTCAAGACGATGAAACTCTATCCAGGAGTACACAGTAACTGAATGTAAGGCTCAAAAAACTATTGCACAGATTTAATACACTATGCTGTGACTCCGTGTTGCTTCAAGCACATCATTCTGCACACGGTATGCACATAAACGCTTTGTGCTACTTTGTATTGGAGCCTTTCATTTTATAATACTTTTGCACAATGAAAGATTATTAATAGCCTTTCTTGTTCTGTCCTATGATAGGACAGAACAAGAAATGCTACACAGTTCCAAAAGTGGGATAAAACAGCGCGATGTTACAGAGGTCACGCCGTGGTGACCTGTCATCGGCACGGCTCTGCGACTGACTAGACAGCGCGGGGAGGACGTGTTCGCTAGCGCCACCGAACTGACAGCGCGGCACGAACATTTAGAGTTCATGTGTTTTTCCCTGCACATAACAATGATTTGAAGACCAGTATTAAGTTACAGCATTTCTTTGACTTATCATTACTACATGTAAATAGTGTTACCTGCTTTGAATAGGCCGGAAAGCTGCAAAGCACTTAATGATTTACAATACCTAGTCCTCTTAGAATTAAAAATGTTTTATGGATTCATTCATCAAGGCATTAGGTAAATTTTACATTTAAAGATATTTGTGCAACTGTAGCACATACTGAAAAAAAATGAGTAAAATGTACTGATAATTTTCTGCCAGGACATTATCCATTAATTTTCCATTGCGGAAATACGTACCATGGTTAATTTTCATAAGTTTTCCATTAACCCTAAAACGCAACGCAATGCAGAGCAAAATTAAAAATACCGCCATATACACTGTATTAATGAAATTGCAATGTGAAAGTTAAATAAGCTAACACTGACCGTTGCATAAAATAATACGGTTTTTTTTTAAAGAATGTGGGTAACCAAACAGTTGCTGGTCCACATTGACTTACTAAGGAAGTCACTAAGGACCAGCAACCGTTTGGTTACCCACATTCTTCAAAATGACTTTTATGTTCAACAGAAGAAATAAACTCATTTAGGTTTAAAACAACTTGAGAGAGGGAAAATGATGAGTGGATGATCATTTTTGGGTGAACTATACCTTTAATGTTAACAAAACATCTTGACTGAAGAACTTTAATACAGTTGCTTTAATAAGAATCAAGTGTTACACAGTGAAGTGTGCTTTATTTATATTTATTCATTCAATTTCTTGAATGTTACTGCTAAATACACCTACTGTACCTAAAAACAAAGCACTGTTTGTTTTATTTGTATATTATGTGTATTTTTAATGTGTATCTTTGTTCTTATTTTTTAATAACTCAGATAAAATAATGACGTTTTTTTATCTTCACCCACTTTGGCCTAAATATCTTCCATTGTTTTTTATTTTATATTTTGTTACCTTGTAAGGCTTTGTTTCTAAAATAGGGAAATTAGTTTGGCTGTACTGCTCAGACGACTTGCAAAATAGTAAAACCAACATGACAAAGAATCGTGATAAAATCGTAATTGTGATTTTCCTGAAAAAAAAATGTGAAATTATATTTTTGCAAGTTAATCCACTAAATAAAAAATAGTTTTCTTGGCAATCTTTAATCAAAATCTGACCATTTGCTTCTGCTCTGGAATTTAATTTCTTCTATGATGATGTCAGTCTGATTGGGCAGAATATCCTTAACCACGTCCCTCCAACCGTTAGTTTGCTATGAGTGAGATGGAGAGGAGGAGCACTACAATAAAACCATCCCTGCTACAGGGATGTCTGAAATTAGTCCAATTAAACACATCGTAAAAACCTGTATGAACGTCTGTATGTGACGTTGAAAAAAAATGTAAAAAATTACGTAAAAACTTTAATTTAGAACCCTGTAATGATGTGGCTAGGACATTAATAAAAACATTTAAAAGATGTTTAAAAAGACATCTTTTAACCTTCACTATTTATGTCACTTGGACGTCAATAGTGAACTCTTAAAAGACGTCTAAAACAGACATAGCAAAAACTTTCATTCTGGCTCCTCAGTGGACGTCTTCTGAACGTTCACTATTTATGTCACTTGGACGTTAATACTGAACGCTAAAAAGACGTCTAAAACAGACGTCGCAAAAACTCATTCTGGCTCCTCAGTGGACGTCTTCTGAATGTTCACTATTTATGTCACTTGGACGTTAATACTGAACGCTAAAAAGACGTCTAAAATATATACAGTATACTGTATATATATATATATATATATTAAATGTGCCTATTAATTTCTCTGAGAAGTAACAAAACATTTTGTCTGCACATAATGCATATATTACTGGTTTTGCCCACTGCAAACATATTAATAAGTTGGCTGTACATGCCTTTGTTTTCTTTCCACATTGTTGAGAGAAATTTGATGTTGTGCCAGCCTCCTCGGTTATTGCTGTTTTGCAGTATTTGCATTCTGCATAGTGCTTCTTTTTATTTTATTTCTTGACAGGAGGAATTATTAAAAAAAGTATAAACAAATCTTAATGTTTTCACATACAAATACTAAATGAACATGCATACTGCAATGAAATGTACAATTGCAATGTAATGTACACTGGTTTTCTTTACATATTTGTAATTTTTGCTTTTGTTGAACTCTTTTATTTTATTTAATTTTTTTGTTCACTTGAGAGTTAAAATTTAACTATTAGAATTTTGTTTTATCAGCTTGTTAATATTTTGCTGAAAAACTCATTAAAGATGGTTAAAATGTAATCTCTTGTCATTTCAAACTATTTTTTTTATTTCTGTCCTTTTTAATAGATCAGATCACGTATTTCCAATTGCAAATAAGGCTACTAAAATGTCTTTGCACACCTATATGTATTGGACCGGTACAACTAAGGGGATAGGTATTCATTTATTATTTACAATTTTAAAGCAGTACTTCTGCACACTGCCTTTACTATAACTAGTATGAGTTTTATTGAATACCATGTGGTCATCCAACCTTGGAACATAGCCTACCTGATGGTGACATGTTCATGGTGTTCAATAAAGCTCATAGTAAGACAAGATTGAACTCTGGCCTCATTAACAATTAAAATAGTTCAGTTGGTTTAAATTGAGTGCAACAGGGATGTCTGAAATTAGTCCAATTAAACACATCGTAAAAACTTGTATGAACGTCTGTATGTGACGTTGAAAAAAAATGTAAAAAATGACGTAAAAACTTTCATTTAGAACCCTGTAATGATGTGGCTTGGACATCAATAAAAACATTTAAAAGATGTTTAAAAAGACATCTTTTAACCTTCACTATTTATGTCACTTGGACGTCAATAGTGAACTCATAAAAGACGTCTAAAACAGACATCGCAAAAACTTTCATTCTGGCTCCTCAGTGGACGTCTTCTGAACGTTCACTATTTATGTCACTTGGACGTTAATACTGAACGCTAAAAAGACGTCTAAAAAAGACGTCACAAAAACTTTCATTCTGGCTCCTCAGTGGACGTCTTTTGAACGTACGACAAAGACGTTAAATTGACGTCTTTTGGACGTGTCTTTGCTCAGTGGGTTATTTCTTTACAATATATTTTTAGTAGATTTATTTCAAAGTAAGGGGTTAGCCAGATTTGCTAACAGCTTGCACCAGTGCACACCCTCTTTTTTGCATTTAAAAAAAAAAGGACCACTGTCAGGATTTACTAAAGATGCACAGTTATTTTTGCAGCTGACCTTATTGCATATGCATTTGTATGAGTTTCCTTTTCAGACGCAAAATTTATGGGAGAAGAGTATGAGTCATGCAGGGTGATAATTGAGTTCAATATCAATAATGGTGATTGCGTTAATCATTATGGAAATGTGCTGAGTGGTTCTGTGTTCCTTCATTTGTGCATTGTCAGTAGATGACCCACAGAAATCTCCACTTGGGGTTGGGGGACAACTTTTCCCAATAGGGGCCATCTTACCCCTCTTTTATTATTTTACATTTTGTGCTATATCAGTTTAATTCGCAAATGTTTCTATGTATTTTCTATAATAACACACTGGCTGATGCATCATCATCTTCATGCACATGTTAAACTTGTATTTAAATATGTTACAATTTAAAAGTAAATCCACATTGTTCTTTAGGGGTCCTCTTCCCCCATCTTGACCCTAATTTTTGTGTAAGTGCATACACTATAAAATAAAGTGCTACCACAAGTTGTATTCTCTGCTAACCAGCTACTTCAGAGGACTGGAATAAACATTTGATATATTTTGTTAATAAGAAATATTGATTGCAAACATACCCGTTGTATTCCAAAGTTATTTAATTAAATGTTCATAAAATTAATAGCAAATATATTTCTAAATAAGATCACTTTTGAGAAATATACAAGATAATAATAGCTGCAACCACTGTGAAGCATACTGTACATATAATGTCCATTGACTGAATGTGTGTGTTGTACTAGACAAAGTGGTTTAATTGTGTTCAGTCTCCAGACCAGCAGGTTTAAAGCGTCAGAGTGGAGTGGATAGTGCCGAACAGTTCCAGATTGGGCAAAAAAGACATAAATAAGCTTCCTGTTGATTTCAGCTTGCTGGCTGTATATAAACACCATTATTTGTGCTCATGTTGTCAAACCTTTAGCACTATTTTAAAGAAAATGGTACAACTGGATTTGTTGACAGAATCTATATATCTACCTATCTATCTATAGCACACTATATCCTTTATAATATAGAGTTGCTTTGCATTGGCGTGCTGATGACCCTGTCTGGGTTTATTGTCCAATAATGTCTGCTTATATTATTATGCCTTATTTTTTTCTGTAAAATCGGCTTGTACAACAATGTTTTGTGTGCAGTCAGTGAAAGCTTTACCATATACTGTGGCTAAACCAAGGGTTGGAAAACAGGTTTGTTCCGATTTGTATTTGGAATTCATTCTTCACTGAACTTGAATCCTGAGTGCTATCCGTAGCTCTTGCTCATTTACCCAGTTACCAGGACAACCACACTGGCCCTAGTAACTACACTGGTTTCCATGGGAACTATTGCAGACTAGTCTCTTCATTGTCCGTGTCAGGAATTAGAAAACAGGAGAAAACATTGCCCAAGTGTCATGCAGTATATACCTGTGAAGAGTGTTTAGCTACAGTATTTTTACCTTTTTTTCAGTTTCCATTGACACAATGCCCCTCTACCAAAGCCTAGTGAGCTGCATACAGTATCACAGATGCATGATTATGCTTGTAAGGCAGCTTATTTTTGGTCAAATTCTATAAGGCAGCATTGCATGCATTCTTTAAGCAGAAGTCAATACCATAATGCATTATGATGAGCTCAGTGAAAAAAATATATCCGTGATAGCAGTTGAAGAGGAATGTCAATTATAAATAAACATATAATTCATTAAAATACATCAATAAAAAAAAATCATTCTTGAAGTATGGCCTTGTTTCATATTACGTCTGCTAGGGGTAAGAGAAAAAACCAAAAGGGACCAAAGAAAACACAATAAATGTATAAGGTAAATGTATTGTAAATCACAGAAGAAGAAACAACAATAAATTAGCAGAATTCATTAAAGGGACCCATGTCCCAAACAAGATACGATAATAATAAAGCAGTTCGTTTAACAAATATAAAGAAATAAATCAATAAAGTGGTATGTTTCGTCAGAAAGACCCAAGGCGCAAAATAACAAACAAAACAGTCTAATGAAATAAAACAGCAACTTAAATAACATATCACAAAGAAAAAGAAATACAATCAACCTTACCTAACTACACTTAGCAAAAACATAATATAAATGAGTTTCAAACAACAGGGCATGCCACATTCTAAATTAAACAAACGATCGAAAGAAAGAAACACTCAAAGACAACATTTTGATCTGGCGGCTGGCAGGAAGTCTGGACCAGTGCGACCGGCCCGGAGTCGCAAAAGCTCCCCTCTGACGAGCGGAAGAGGTGCTTTAAAAGGACCTCCTGCTGATCACCCAATTACCGCTGGCAGGCGGCAGCACAATTGACAAATCAGCGGCGATCTGAAACTCAAAAGGACAACATCGGAGAGCATACACACATACTATGAAAACACAATGAAAAATAAACATCATAACGTATGACACATAGTAAGCTGCTCTCTATGTGTACAGTTTGTAAATAAGCTGTAGGTCATGTCAAATGTTTTGTCAGGAATAAGTCAGAGGATGTTCAAATATATATATATATATATACACAGTCATGTGAAAAGAAAGGACACCCTGTTGAATTCCATGGTTTTCTGTACCAGGACATAATAAAAAATAATCTGGTCCTTGGCAGGTGTTAAAATTTGGACAGTTAACCCTCAGATGAACAACAACACATGACATATCACACTCTGTCCTTATTTATTTAACAAAAACTAGGCCAAAATGGAAAAGCCATGTGTGAGAATCAAAGGACACCCTTACTGTTAACATGGGAATTAAGAGGGTAAGTAATGGTCAGGAACTGCTAATCAAATTTCTTTCATAGGTGGTTTGCAATCACGTGATTCTGATGACACGCGAAATGCAGCTGGAGGGCAGGAAGTGATTTTTCTCCATAGAAATCACTAACAAAACTCAAAATGCCTGTGTTTTGCGTTGTTTATGGATGCTCAAATCGACCAAACCGAGAAACCACAAGGAGCTTTTATCGTGTACGAAAAATATGTTGTTCATAAGGGGGGAAAATTCAAGAAATTGACTGAAAAACGCAGGAAAAAGTGGCTTGTAAACCTGCGTCTGCGGTCGGGAGGAGCGGAGCCGGATAATGCTCGTGTGTGCAAATGATTAATATAAGATAATAATATATTAAGATATTAATAAAGATATATATAAATAGATACAGGGTGACACAGTCCGAATTCACTGAATGCTAAATGCCACACATAGACATGTAAATAAGATATTGTTTGCAGTTCACAGAATCGTGAGATTGCGATAAATTGAAGTGAGTGACAGCTTTTTAGTGATTAACGTTATATAAAATGCTATTTGATCGCTTTCCAGGCTATAATCGATTCATAATTTACATAAAAGTTGTCACATTTTCGTACACGATAAAAGCTCCTTGTGGTTTCTCGGTTTGGCCAATTTGAGCATCCATAAACAACGCAAAACACAGCCATTTTGAGTTTCTGCTAGTGATTCCTACAGAGAAAAATCACTTCCTGCCCTCCAGCTGCATTTCGCACGTCATCAGTGACGTCATGTGCAAACAACCTATTAACTGATCATCAGCAAGTGTGAGCACCTCTATAAAAGCAGGATTTTGGGCAGTTTGCTGGTCTGGAGCCTTCAGGTGTGTGTTAACACAATGCCAAAGAGGAAAGACATCAGCAATGATCAAACAGTTGTTGCTACCATCAATCCGGGAAGAGTAATATGGCCATTTCCAAACAATTCAAAGTCCATTATTCCACAGTGAGGAAGATTATTCACAAGTGGAAGACATTCAAGACAGACACCAATCTTCCCAGGAGTGGACGTCCCAGGAAATTCAGCCCATGGTCAGACCATACAATACTCTGAGAAATTGCAAAAAAAAAAACAAGAACTACACCTCAGACTCTACAGGCCTCAGTTAACATGTTAAATGATAAAGTTTGTGACAGTACAATTAGAAAAATACCAGACAAGTATGGCATGTTTGGAAGGGTTGCCAGAAGATAGCCTCTTATCTCTAAAAAGAACATGGCAGGATAGCTTAGGTTTGCAAAGCTGCATCTGAACAAACCATAAGACTTCTAGAACAATGTCCGTTGGATAGACGAGACCAAAGTAGAGATGTTTGGCCATAATACACAGCGCCACGTTTGGTGAAAACCTAAAGAGCATGAGCACAAACACCTCATACCAAAAGTCAAGCATGCTGGTAGAGGGCTGATGATTTTGGGCTTGTCTTGTAGCCACAGGAACTGGGCACCTCACAGTCATTGAGTCAACCATGAACTCCTCTGTAATCCAAAGTATGCCAAATGTGTCAAATGTGAGGCCATCCCTCCGACAGCTAACGCTTGGCTAAGACTGGGTCATGCATAGGGTGACCATACGGGCCATTTTTACGGGACGCACCCTTCCCAGGATTTCTATATTGCCTAAAATATCCAGGTTTTGGTTGTTTGCACTGTGCAGATCGATTGTTGTATGACATTATTTCATGAGAGCTATAGAGAGCAGAGCAGATGGCTCCTTACGCTTTCAAATATCTCTCGCGGTACTTTGGTGTCATACAACGATCGGTGCGCAGCTTCAAGTCAAACGAACACGGGTGCGTATTTGCATCGCTTTGATCGTTCTCACTCACGACGCGCTACGATTGGTCGATTATGTACAATGCCTGCATGTTATTGGTCAAACTACTTTGAATGTTTTAGGCAATATAAAAAAATCATGGCCAGGACGTGTCCCATATGAACGACACATATGGCCACCCTAGTCATGCAACAAGACAGTGATCCCAAGCACACCAGCAAATCTACAACAGACCGGCTAAAAAAAGAAAAGAATCAAGGTGTTACAATAGTCCAGTCAAAGTCCAGACCCCATCCTGACTGAAACGCTGGGGAAAGCTGTGCATAAACAAATGCCCACAAGAAGAGTGAGCCAAAACTCCTCCAGAACGATGTGAGAGACAGGTAAAGTCATACAGAAAATGATTACTTCAAGTTACTGCTACTAAAAGTGGATCTACAAGCAACTGAATCATAGGGTGTCCTGAATTTGTCACACATGGCTTTTCCATATTGGATTTATTGTTGCTAAATAAATAGTGACCCGGTGTGATATGTCATGTGTTTTTATTCATCTGAGGTTTTATTTTCCAAATTTTAAGCCCTGCCAAAGACCAGATGATTTTTTTTTTATTATGTCCTGATATGAAAAAACAGGGGTGCACATAAGTGGTCCGCAGGTGCGACCAAAATAAGAAATGCGCTGTGTAAATAAGTTCAGAGCCCGCATTTGCGTACCGACATGGTTGACAGCTGTTAATGCACAATTAACATTTTTGATGGACAAACTGTACTGTATACGATTTCTATTCAAACTGAAAGCATAAATCTAAGCTCCCCGCTACCATTTTCAAAGCACAATGCAAAACTGTGACATTTCATTCACTGATGCGCTTCAGTCGGTTCCCTATTGATTCTGTGTACAATTCCTTGTTTAGTTCCTGTATCCCTGTCTGCCTTGTTTGTTGCCATAGCAACCCCTTGCTAGTTTCCATGCCAATTAATCACCTACACCTGTTCCTCGTCAGCCCTAGAGTGTCAGGAGTGTGACAGCAAAAAAAAAAAAGTGTGCTACTGTACATCTCAAAAAGGCTTGATACAATAAATAAATAAATAAAAGCTGGCCAGTAACTGGGCAGTGCTTTGTTGAACTGAGGAAATGACGGAGTTATTTAGACCTGATAAAAGAGGGTGAAAATAATTAAGGTGGACTGGACAGAGGCAGTGGAAGTGCCTCTTCACTAAAACAATGCAAGCCTCGATACGGAGCTCTGACGGGAAGTACCTGACGTTCTCGACACAAGCTTCCAAGCCTTGGTATCAGGTGTAACATCGCTAGTTATATGTGCAGCAGCAGCATGTCTGTGGATGTACTGGCAGTAGCAAATCAGCAGAAGTGTAGCACATCTACTGCACCAAGACCAAATACATTAGCATTGCCATGTCCTTAACCATGCCAGTCTCTCCAAGAGTCATGACAGAAATTATATACTTTTTTAAATCAGTGCTATTGGTCATTGCTATGTCTGTTTGTGGGTTTTAGAAATATTAAACCAATGAATAGCATTCAAAGACCTTGTGACTAAACCGTGTAACTCCATTGGATCCTCAAACTGTCAGTGAAACCTCAACTCCACCCACCTCCTTTTCGATTGATACGCCGCACACAGTCTGGAGGTTGTGGACAGATCTCTGCTTCTTAAAGGGGTCATATGATGCGATTTCAATTTTTCCTTT
>NW_015544145.1:0-205 GCF_001515605.1 Sinocyclocheilus anshuiensis
ACCCAGCCCTCTACCGGTTCTCATGGATTCAGCGAGTGAGGGCCTAGCGCCGGACGTTCCGCCATTTCTGGCTGCCGAGGGGACGGAGGAGCTCGACAGGGCCTACAGTATGGACACTCTGGAGCAGATTTAGCAAGCCAACACTAAACCGGGGCCTCTCAGCGCCTCTACCCGTTTGAGGTGAGAACACAGGAGGATACCGGCT
>NW_015544145.1:337-4636 GCF_001515605.1 Sinocyclocheilus anshuiensis
CGCCACGAGCCAGCGCCCAGGAGGATGCAACACTCCTAGTAGAGTGAGCTGGCAATCTGAGCGGGCAGGGCACACCCTGTGCCTGATAAGCCAGGGTGATGGCATCCACTGTCCAGTGGCCCATCCTCTGCTTAGAGATGGCATTCCCCTTCTGCCGGCCTCCGTAACAGACAAAGAGCTGGTCTGAGGTCCTAAAGCTTTGTGTCCGGTCTACGTAGCATCTCAAGGCTCGGACGGGACAGAGCAAAGCTAGGGCTGGGTCTCCCTCTTCCGGGGGCAGCGCTTGCAGGCTCACCACATATTGTTTTTTTGACAGCCGATGACAGTGCCGATATCTTGGAAAGCAGGGTGGCCAATGGCCGATATAATTTTATTTATTTTAAATAAATATTTAAGAAATGTAAAAATAATTTGAAAATGGATAAAAAAAAATAAATGTGTTAAATAAACATACGTATACTTTAGATGACAAAGTATTTTTCACAAATAAATAAATATTTAATAAAAAAATAATAAAAAGGAAGTAAACACTGTAACCAACAGGGCACTTAGTATTCTGGGAAGTTTGTTTGCATTGGGAATCATACTTTTTCAAATAAAGCTAAGGTAACACTCATTTTACATACAGCACACAGTGAAATTTTTTCAAATAAAGCCAAGGTAACACTCATTTTACATACAGCACACAGTGAAAATTACATTAATATGGCAGTGGGCAAATGCATAAAGCGCAGCATAATTTGAACTCACAAGTTTAAAGTTTGTCGATCGCGCGTCTCCAGTGAAGCTGAACTCTCCTCCTGTCAGCATTCAATTCACATGGATAGACCGTCACGCAGAGAACACGTGATCATGCAGGATATAAATGCACACTTCACAAGATCTCACAACAGGATCCGACTAAGTTTGCAAGGTTTCTGAAACTAAATGTTCATTAGTCATTCAAAGATTTGTTTAAATGATATAAATGCGTATTTGCTGAATGCTGACGGCAAACAAGAAAGTATTATAATGTTTGCCTTTCTATTACTAATAATATAAAAGCAATCGTTATAATACTTTTTGTGTACATTTTAATTCCTTTGTTTAACCGTTCTATCTGATTATTAGACAGATTTCTGTCCGTATCAGACAGAACTGTTAACGACGACAGCAAACAAGAGGGAGAATGTGAGCACTGTGTGCTTAGGCGCTGCCGCTCTCAGCGCCGTCAGAATAAAAGTCCCGCCTCGAACGCTTCAGGAAAACAGGACAGGAAAACTTATCGGCCGATGCCGATATTTAAAAAATGCCAAATATCGGCCGATATATCGGCCTTGGCGATATATCGGTCGACCACTACTCACCACCTGATCCCTGAAGAGAGTAGTGGGAACCTTGTGCACATAGTCGGGCCGGGGCCTCAGGATTACCTGGGAGTCAGCCGGCCCAAACTCTAGGCACGAATCGTCGACCGAAAATGCGTGCAGGTCCCCTACCCTCTTGATGGAGGCCAATGCAAGCAGGAGCAGAGTTTTCATTGAAAGAAACTTTAGCTCAACTGACTGCAAAGGCTCAAATGGGCCCTGCTGTAGTGTTTTAAGCACCAGAGACAGGTCCCAAGAGGGAATGGAGAGGGGCCGAGGAGGATTTAACCTTCTCGCCCCCCTAAGGAACCTGATGACCAGGTCATGCTTCCCTACTTCCCTTCCACGGGGTCATGGTTAGCAGCAATCGCAGCAACACAGACTTTAAGGGTGGAGGGAGACAGCCTTCGCTCCAACCCTTGCTGCAAAAAGGAAAGCACGACCCTGATCAAGCATCTCCGGGGGTCTTCTCGGTGAGAAGAACACCACTCGACGAACAGGTTCCATTTCAAAGCGTAAGCATGTCTCGTAGATGGTGCTCTGAGTCAGTCTCAGTGCCCCGTCTCTGAGTCAGTAGATCCTTCCTCAGAGGAATCTGCCAGGGAGGGGCTGTCGTGAAGAGAATTAGTTCGGGGAACCAGGTCGAGTGGGCCAATACGGCGCCAAACGCAGGACCTGCGCCTCGTCCGCCCTGACCTTGCACAGCGTCTGTGCGAGAAGGCTCACTGGGGGAAACGCATACTTGCGCAGGCCCCGCGGCCAGCTGTGTGCCAGTGTGTCCGTGCCGAGTGTTCCCTCGGTCAGGGAGTAGAACAACTGGCAGTGAGACGTTCCTGGAGAGGCATACAGGTCTACCTGAGCGGCTCCGAAACGTCTCCAAAACAGCTGGACCATCTGGGGATGGAGTCTCCATTCTCCCGGGAGCGTAGCTTGTGACAGCTCGTCGGCCGTATGGTTGAGCAGACCTGAAATGTGAATGGCACGAAGTGACCTCAGAACCTTCTGACTCCAAAGGAGGAGGTGGCGGGCGAGTTGCAATATGCGACGGGAGCGCAGACCACCTTGTTGGTTGATGTACGCAACAGTCGCCATGTTGTCCGTTCGGACCAGCACGTGCTTGCCTCATAAGATGGTTCAAGGCAAGGCGCACTGCTAACAACTCTAGGCAATTGATATGCCAATGCAGTTGGGGGCCCGTCCATACCCCCAACACCGCATGCCCGTTGTACGTTGCCCCCCAGCCGGTGGTGGAGGCATCCGTGTAAACCACAGCATGCCTGGAGACCTGTTCTAGGGGCACTCCTGCCCGGAGGAACGTAAGGTCTGACCACGGGGTGAAGGTTTGGCGACAGGCCGGTGTAACTTGGAGCGACAGGGACAGCCCGGAGGGCAGGACCTCATACTGATATGCTCGTCCTTTGAACGCAAACCGCAGAAATGGTCTGCGTCGCGGAAGGATCGACACATGAAAGTACGTATCCTTCAGGTCAATTGCTGCAAACCAATCTCGGGGACGGATGCACCCGAAGATGTCCCTCCTGGGACCCAGGGACAGAAAATATTGCTCTCTCGTTTTTCCGCCCTCGGCGACAAGCAGGCTGGTGCGCTGCTGCCGGCGGATGGGTGGAGGCAGCAGCTGCCCGCCGGGGCAGGGTGTGACGACACGCCTCAGTCTGCTTCTGTGTAGCCGAGAGCTGCTGGGCCAAGCTCACGACCTCGTCCAGCGGATGGGTGGAGGCAGCAGCTGCCCGCCGGGGCAGGATGTGTCGAATCGCCTCAGTCTGCTTCTGTGCAGCCGAGAACTGCTGGGCAATGCTCTCGACCACGTCGCCGAAGAGGCCGGTCTGGGACACAGGGGCATTGTAGGAACCGAACCTTGTCGGCGTCCCTCATATCAACCAGACACAGCCAGAGATGGCGCTCCTGGACCACAAGTGTG
Organism: Sinocyclocheilus anshuiensis; assembly: GCF_001515605.1. Taxonomy (NCBI): domain Eukaryota; kingdom Metazoa; phylum Chordata; class Actinopteri; order Cypriniformes; family Cyprinidae; genus Sinocyclocheilus; species Sinocyclocheilus anshuiensis. The sequence continues at coordinate 3,623 of NW_015544145.1, forward strand.
GACACCGCACGACCCAGAGAACTCGCGGTGACCTTTGTCGCTCGGAGCACGAGGTCAGTAGCGGATCGGAGCTCTTTCAGAACTTCCGGATCATGACCACCCTCGTGCAGTCCACCGGAGGGACCCTTGTATACCCCCTAGCTGCACCATCGTCGAGGGTGGTGAGGGAGGAGGAACCAGCAGGTCGGTTTACAGCAGTATAAGGTGCCGTCCTGGTGAGCTCCTCATGCACCTCCGGGAAGAAAGGCACTGAGGGTGCTGAGAACCAGCGTGAGCCACCCCGAGAAACCAATCGTCTAACCTCGAGGGCCCGGGATGCGGTGAAGGTTTCCACTCAAGCCCTACCCTCTCGGCAGCCCGGGAAAGCATAGCCGACATCTCTGGATCCGATTCAGGCGTTGCCACCGTCCCGGAGGGCGGCAGCGCAGCAGAATGTTCCTCTCCGATTCAGGCCTTGCCACTGTCTTGGAGGGCGGCAGCGCAGCCGAATCTTCCTCTCCAGAGAGGTAGGCTCTTTGAAGAGGGCCCAGCGCGTTCCTTTAGCGGCTCAACTGGTTGCGAAGCGCTAGAGGAGCGATGGTCCCACGAGGGTTGGTTCCCTGAGGGGTTTGCCACCACTGTAACCCTCAGACCACCCGTGCTACTGCCCGAAGTAGTCCATGCCTGGCTGCCGCCAGGACGAAGACTAGATTGCGGCAGAGGAACGCCACCTCAGCGTGTTTAATGCCCAGACACACGAGGCAGCGATCGTGACCATCACCCGGCGCCAGGTAACAACCGCATCCAGAAACGCACAGGTGAAACGTCATCTTTAAAAAGACGATCCGTCGTCTTTACCCGCTTATTGTACTCTTTTAGAGAAATTGGCTCTTTTAGGGAATTTCGCTTTCATAACGAAACATACAGCGTCTCCACAACATGGCGGTGGCGGCAGCAACTACTACAGGGAGAATAAAAGTTACGCCTTCTTTCTTTGCGTGAACATTTGGGCGGCGTTATGCAAATCTTCCCACA
>NW_015544145.1:4652-7165 GCF_001515605.1 Sinocyclocheilus anshuiensis
GAATTAGCCCTCCTCTGCGGAATAGAAGAGCGACGAGATTTTTGGCATAGGTAAGGGGACTCCACCTCTTTTGATGTATTGGAGTCTCAGCTGCAATGCCACGATGGTCATACCACCACAATAACGACATGACTCATCCATGAAGGCTGCCTCAGCGTGTTCAAGGCCCAAACACGTGATGCAACGATCGTGACTGTCATCCGGCGCCAGGTAACGACCGCATCCAGAAACGCACGGGTGAAACGGCATCTTTAAAAAGACGATCCGTCGTCTTTAAAAAGACACACCTGCTTATTGTACTCTTTTAGAGAAATTGGCTCTTTTAGGGAAATGCTCTTTTACGTGCTGAGACGCACAGGGGAAACGGCGGTTTGCAGCACGACAGGGGGGTAGTGCAGCCTGAAGTGCACAACCCACTCGACACAGGAACGACCACCGCTGAAGCACCGTCCGCCAACACAAAAAGCTCCCGAGAACGCGCTAGACTCGTCACACGAAGCAGTTTGGTAGGAGCAGAACGATGTTGTCGCTCGGGTCCGAAGTGAAAAGCTGGTATACGTTGCACCGGCTGCCTTTTTATGCTCACGCTGTAATCAGCGGCAGCTGGATGCAATCATCGCATGCCAATGTGCATTGACTCGTTTAGTTTACACTCGAACTGGATTGGTCTCTCTAAGCGAGATCCCAATTCGTCGGTCACCGACGTGACTCGGAGTGACCGACTGAAAGGGAAACGTACTTACAGGCTGTGAGTCAGAAGCGCCAGACTGTCCTTGCAAAGTTGGAATTGCCCCACTTTATAGAAACAGACACTGGCATTGTAGGCTACTCTCCCAGGAAACAGTCTTCGTCCTCAAAAAAATGCGCTGCACACATCTGAATATTTGGGTTGAACTGTTCCGGTACAGTGTTGTAAATACAACTTAACCACTGATTTCTAGCTGTGTCCTCTTTTGGAAGGCCAAACAAAGTAGTTTCGCTTTCATAACGAAACATACAGCGTCTCCACAACATGGCGGTGGCGGCAGCAACTACTACAGGGAGAATAAAAGTTACGCCTTCTTTCTTTGCGTGAACATTTGGGCGGCGTTATGCAAATCTTCCCACATCGTGACGTAGACATGTGGGGGCGTCTTAGAATGAGCCGTTTTAGGTAGGCATGGTTGACTCTTAACTTTTATAAAGAATATCTCTTTGGATTTGAGACTTTAGTCTTTGCAACTTTACAGATCTTCTTTATGCAGCAAGAGTTTGTAACACTCCAAAGAGAAAGGAAAAATTGAAATCGCACCATATGACCCCTTTTAAAGAGTCACAAAATGGTATTTATTGTTTGAATTTCTTAAAAAAATAAATTTTAAAGCTGAGACTTTGTTTCATACCTAAAGTAACTTGCTCTGTCTTGTCTGGCAGCATGTTGTCAGTTTCCTCTTTACTGTATTTTTCACTGCGTGATAACATCATGTGTGGCATGAGAGCGGCATGGCTTGTTGAACGTAGGAACAGTAACTAAGGGGGGTCTTTGCGAAGGGTCAATTTAGAGTATAGCGGGAGGTTGCTGGCTCAGGTTCTGAGATGACAGCATGAACATCTTTCTTACAGTAGACAATGACTTCTGGAAAAATTGAAGTTTGCACTTTACTGCATGTTCAGAAGTAGCTCGCTGCCTATGGTGAGTGGTTGGCGGTGGCATCTGGTAAAATAGATTGAAATAATTAATAATAAATAAATTACTAGTAAATGCATAATTACCAAACTAAAATTGCATGCTCTAAAAATTTTTTTTTTGCATTTTTCTCATATTGTAAAAAGCATAAACTGTCTGAAATATATTAAAAATGACCAAAACTGCATAAAAATCTATTCCAAATGATACTAAAATAAAGTATTTTATGTATATAAACCATTAATTTAATATAAAAGCACAAAAACTGCCAATGTAGTACATATATCTATAATGGAAAACACTCTGCAGTGGTCGCACTACATGATATTTGGTCACACCACATGATATTTTCAAATTCTGTCAAAATTTACAGGCACAGAATTGGCCACCTAAACAAAGCTTCCCACAAAAGGTAACTATGAAATTTATAATAAAAATAAATATTTGTAGAAATAACAATGTCTTTGTTTTTTTGAGGTCATACCACATGATATCCAAATGTGGCAACTACACAATCTAAATTTGAGAGCGTGTTACAAACCTGCTCGATGCTGTCAGAATCTATCATTTTTTTGTTCGATTTTCATTTTAAGCACAGTAATCTTGAACATATTGTATTATTGCTTTGTTATCTGGGTAAATTTCACCTTCATAAATCCAGAGCCATTCATTGTAAACCTAACTTTATGTTTAGAATGTTTTCATCTGATATAAAGTCCCTTTTTACTTTGTACTTTTACTTTGTAAACATTTGAACTCAAAGGCTTCTAAAACATTTAACATTCTTAAGTCTATTGTAAGGTATCTTTAAAAGTGTTTTTTTTTTTTTTTTTTTTTTTTCTTTTTT
>NW_015544145.1:7333-7792 GCF_001515605.1 Sinocyclocheilus anshuiensis
GGATTTTTAAAAATGTTTTTTTTTTTTTTTTTTTTTTTGTCGTTGATATGTACTGTTGATTTATGTAGCTCTTTTAACTTCATGTGATGTTGTCTGTTTGCCCCCTGTTAATTCTTAACTGTTGTAATCAGGGCCGTCCTTAGCTGACGCGGGGCCCGGTGCGAGGTAGGGAGCGTCACATTCAGCAGTGGCAGCTCTTAAAGTAATAGCAGTAGGCCTTATCGCGCAATATATGTACATGACCTCAATAATTTTTGGTGATGCAATATATCGCCCATTATATTTACTTAAAAATTAATGTCACCATGTTTTGTACATTCCACTTGCGCCTGTGTCTTTTGCAGCTTCTCGTACATAACGTGTAGTCATGAGGTGCTAGTTCAAATTAAAAAAAAATGCTTCTACAAAAAAAAAGTTTCATCTGCAGATATGGCCTTGTTTAGGGATCTGTGCCTTTGT
>NW_015544145.1:7818-8741 GCF_001515605.1 Sinocyclocheilus anshuiensis
ATAATATCGCTTATCGCAATTATTTCTGGGGCAATATATCGCACAACAAAAAGTTGTTATCGTGACAGGCCTAAATAGCAGCCAAATAACCTAATAATCCAGCTGCTGTGATGTCTATTAATCAAAGAACAAAAGGAAAAAGAGGAAATCAAAAGAGGAAGTCAATGGTTAAATATTAGGAAAAAAATAACAATTTCCTAGAGACATCAGTAGTATATCAGTGATACTCGCCTTCAGTCATAAAAAGATGCCATTACTAACAGATGTCTTTCAAGAGGTCAGAAAAAAGGACCAGCTGGCGGTCCATTGTGGAAAAATTGCAGGTTGTCTGTACAGGATAAAATATGACAATGGTAAGTTTGATTTTTGAAGTTGATTTATTTTTCACATTGTGATATTAAATTGCAGATGTAGTTTCTATGTAGTCAGATTGAAATTAGATTTAACTAATGTAGAGTGTCACTTAATAAATTAATACATGCACCCACTATATGTACAAAGTATTGGGACACTTGACCATAACACCAACAGGGACTGTAATGACATCACATTCTAATCACATAGACATTAATATGGAGTTGGTCCCCCCTTTGCAGCTATAACAGCTTCAGCTATAGGGTCATTCCATGAAATCAGTGCCTTTTGTGTCACTAAGAAATAATAAAACATAGATTTAATATAACAACGAATAAATGTGCAATTTAAAAACATAACAATACTATGTATTCTTTCATCAATATTACATAAAAAAGTCACTTAAATATTATTTAAAATAATTTAAATAACATTTATGCTGATAATGGTAAGGTTTTTGGCCTGTCCCTCACTATGATTTTTCTTTTTCAGCATGACTTTTAATTTGCAAAATCACATTTGCATATTGTTCTAAATATAGTCTCATTGTTAAGCAATGTTTTTGGCAT
>NW_015544145.1:9316-10802 GCF_001515605.1 Sinocyclocheilus anshuiensis
TTAAATATTAGGAAAAAAATAACAATTTCCTAGAGACATCAGTAGTATTGGTATCAGGGATACTCGCCTTGAGTCAGTTGTTTCTACATTAATTTTAAGATTGAATGTGAAATTATTGCAATATAAAAATATATTTAAAAGCTTTAATGTTAGGTGAGATTAATCACAATTAATTTTCAGAAAAAAACTTTAATTATTTAATTATTAAGTCAATTAATTAGTTATTTTTTTTAATCAATTGACAGATCTAGTTAAAATTCACCTGTTTATGAACCATTTGGCCTTCCACAACAATGTGAACGCGGCTGTACGGCGTATGGAGCAGCAGACCATGCACTGGCATAAATGCGACCACGTCACATTTTAACTCGCACATTCTCAAAAAAATGGTTGCATATCCGACCATTTTGGTCGCAGTCTAGAGTCCTAACTTCTAAAAGAATGCTTGCCGATATAGTATTGTAGTGCTGTTTTTGGCCAAAAAAAAAAACGCAGAGAGAGCACACATTATGTGAATGTTTCGGGTCTTTTTTCCATTTTTTTCCCAAAACAAACAGTCGAAGAAGCAAGTTTCTGTGTTCATTTCTATGTTCACACATAACAGTTGTCTGCATTTCTCTGCACTGCTTTTCCATTGTTTTTCTGTTGTGTAAACACGTGCTAGACGGACTTCTCTTGTCTTTTGGAGCGTCTCGCACATGACACATGCATGCCTGCCAAAAAACACTGCGCTCAAATGAAAAGAAGTTACATTTTTAAAAACGCGCCTTCCAAGGGTGCATCAAGATGACTAAAAATTGAATAATTTGTTTTTTCCCTTAAAGAACCAGAGTTCTCATGGTCTTGGGACATCTGCATATATAAGTAGTCTAAAGTGTAAATCACAAAACTACTGGAAAAGAGTGGGATCTCTGAAAAACATTCAGCAGTTACAACTTATGAAATCCTATGATGAGTTTAACTGTAATTATGATTTTTAGTTGTTTTAATCTATGGACAGTTCTAGTTTTTATGTATGTATATATTTAGTTATTTATTTTGATGTTTACAACAGCAAATATTTATGATCAAAGGCATCTGATCACTAAAAATCATTGACTAAATGCTGACTGTGCCACAGAGGATGGATGGTGAATTATTCACAGATTCAGAGCAGGATTGGAGCAGCTCATCAGAATCTGACTGGATGAGTGAGGCGGGAAAAAGGAAAGGAAAACAAGGGGTAAAAAGAAAGATGAATCAACAAAATGGTAACAAGAAGAAAATAGCCAGAAGTAAAATCTCTAGGCTTCCAGGTAAGCATAAAATGACATCGAATATTTTTAACTTTGATTTTTGTAACAGTCAGTGATCCTTAGATAGCTGAGGTTCATTAGCAAATCCAATAATGTCAAGCATCTCCTAGAAATGTCTTTATCATTGATCTGAAGAATACTATTGGTCTGTTTCTCTAATGATTATATCCTAAGAAAACATATTTATATAT
>NW_015544145.1:10812-20438 GCF_001515605.1 Sinocyclocheilus anshuiensis
AAAATGAAGGCAAAATGTTATAAAATCACATTTGCATATAATCTCATTGTTAAGCAATGTTTTTGGCATAAGTATGCATTTTTCTATAAAATTTAAATCATTTTATTGGTGTCCCCTGATTTCATGTCAGCCCTGTTACCCTCATCAAAAAAACCTTGTAAAATAATGTACATTCAAGTGACATCACTTCTAGGAGGTTACATCATCTCTCAACCAGGATTCCTACACTTAAAACACAAGCATGTTTCCCCCTGATTTCATGTCAGCCCTGTTACCCTCATCAAAAAAACCTTGTAAAATAATGTACATTCAAGTGACATCACTTCTAGGAGGTTACATCATCTCTCAACCAGGATTCCTACACTTAAAACACAAGAATGTTTCTCTCTCACTTCTATAATGTTCTATTTTTGATGATTTATGAGGCTTGACTGAGGGGGGCCATGATGCAGTGTCAATACTGTTACCATTTTTAAAACGTAAATTTAAACAATTATTTATTACATAATTTAATATAATCCATATCTACAAGTAAAATCCTTTCAAAGTGTACAACATGTGCTTTTGTGAACTTGACTATTAGCTAGAAATTAGCAAATTAGTTTGAAATAGTCAAACCTATTACTGTCAGTCCTGTTACTTTTCATGGTAACAGGTTTTGACATTGGGGTAACAGGGATGACAGATTAGGTGTCACCCTGTTTTTAAAGATTGTCTGTGTAAAATGCAAACATGTTTAAAGGTCACCCTGGGTGTAATTTTGAGCTAATGCCTATATCATTCAGTGGCATATGAGCACGAGTTACATTTTAGTTAGTATTTTTGTAATTGTTACTATTACTGTTAATAACTGTTAACTGTTAATGACCGGGATAGGATTATCAGTCTCAATAAAACTATATATTTTTTCCATAAATCATTGTCAATAATGCATCCATGTAAATTCAATTACAAACAAGAGCAGCAAGATGACTGCAGACCTTCATCCCAGTCTTGCAATGTTCAAGAAAGATCTGATCATCTTCCTTGCCTAATAATTGAACCAGTTCAGTATATTTGAAGTTCTGTGAGGGGACACAGAGAAACAGATGGAACGCATTATCTATGTAGAAATGTAATGTGCTAAATCAACAATGAACTGACTTAAACTGAAAAATTGACTGTTTACTATTGTCATGCAACGTTGCTAAGTAAGTGCAAAACAATATAATCCAATTTTAAATCGTAAAAATGTACCTGCAGTATAAAACTGCTGTGTAGTGTGCTGAAGAATGTGTGTCCTGTCATCCCTGTTACTCTGGTCAGCTCTGTGACTATGACATCAATCCTGTTACTGTCATTAATTTCATAAAAATTGTAAAAAGTATATTTGATACAGCCTTCCAAGTTTTCCCATTGTAACATTAACTATATTTTATTTTGGACAAAGCCCTTTTTTAATGTCTCTCGTGTAAAAATATATTTTTCTTAATTGACATGTGGTCACCCTCCAGAATTAGAATGTTCTTGGTCATCTGAATGACAATATAAAAATATATTAAAAAAATAAAATCCCAAATTTGAAACAATCCCAGTGACAAGAGGGACTAAAATGTTTCTCATATATGTGAAAACTATCACATAGTTTTAATTAAACTATAGTTTCTAGTAACGTTTGTGTCGGTAACAGGGTTGACAAAAATACCAAAACATGAGGTAGAACAATAGTCATAAAATAATAAATTACATATCCTGAGATGGCACAATACAATTTCTTGTCATTTTTAGTTGTCTTCATTTCGTGGACATTTATAAAAATGTTGATTAAACTTATTTATTTATTTTTAATTTTTCCAAGTGGAAAAGTAAAGTCACCTTTATTTATACAGCACTTTTAACAATACAGATTGTGTCAAAGCAACTGTACAGCATTAAATAGGAAAATAGTGTCAATAATGCAAAATGACAATAGTAAACACTAAATTTTCAGTTAAAGGCAGTTCATCATTGAATTCAGTGATGTCATCATCCAGCTCAGTTCAGTTTAAATAGTATCTGTGCAATCAAGTCGACGATATCGCTGGCATTTAAGTGTCCCCAACTAAGCAAGCCAGCGGCGACAGCGGCAAGGAACCAAAACTCCATCGGTGACAGAATGGAGAAAAAACCTTGGTAGAAACCAGGCTCAGTCGGGGGGCCAGTTCTCCTCTGACCAGGCACTGAAAAGGCACTGATTTCGTGGAATGACCCTATAGCAGAATGATTCTACTTGGAAGGATTTCTACAAGATTTTGGGAATTTTTGCCCATTCATGCAGCAGAGCCATTACAGTTCATCCCAAAGGTGTTTGATGGGGTTGAGGTCAGGGCAACAAATGTGGGGACCAGTCAGGTTCTTCCATACCAAACTCATCCACATCTTTATGGACCTTGCTTTATGCACAGTCATGCTTGAAAAGATAAGAGCCGTACTCAAACTGTTCTCATGAAGTTGGAACATTAAGTTTTCCCTTCACTGGAAATAAGGGGCCTAGCATAAATCCTGAAAAACAGCCCCATGTTTATGCACAACGCGCCTCGCACGTTATCCCTCCTCCACCAAAGTTTACAGTTGACACGATGCAGTCTGGCAAGTAACGTTCTCCTGGTATCCATTAAACCCAGACTCACCTGTCAGACTGCCAGACAGATTAGTGTGATTCATCACTCCACAGAACAGGTTTCCTCTGCTCCAGAGTCCAGTGTTGGTGTGCTTTACACCACTCCATTTGACGTTTGGCATTGTACTTGGGGATGTGAGGCTTGCATGCAGTTGCTCACCCATGGATATCCATTCCATCAAGCTCCCACTGCACAGCTTTTGGCTATGAAGCACTGTCAAGAGCATACCAAACCAACAGGTGGAGATATAACCCTAACTGTGAAGCCATGTTGGCCAATCAGAAGCATGACAAAAAAGCGTGCACTCTGATGTCACAAGCCAAAATCTCCAGTTTCACAGGCTACATGACAACAATGCAGCCAGAGTTTCTGAAAATCTTCACCCTGGCAGGAGTTTTCAAAAAGGTTCGGTTTCAGTGACATGATACTGCGTTTGCATCTGTACAAACAGCCAAACTGCATAGAAAAAGCTGTGGTTTTGAAAATTCCTGTGTTTGTGTGGACAGGACCACAGTATATATAAAGTGAATAATACACCAGTTTTATGTATAAAATAAATGTCTCCGTATGTCCGTTTTAAAAAACAACAGCATTTGTTATTTTAAATATGTGCACCCATTCATATGTTCTGTATGTTTCTTACGTTTCTCTGTCTTTAGGAGAGGAGTGTATTTCACGTAAAGGGAAATGGTTTACGCCCAGTATGTTTGAGAAGTTTGGAGGAAAAGGGCATCACAAGAAGTGGAAGGGTAGCATCTATTACAAGCCATCAAATGGCCTTCAACAAGTTAAATTACTGAAACTCATTCAAGTATGTACACAGCTAGTGTAAGGTCTGAATTTATTTGACATTTTTATGAACATATGTGAACCTCATCTTATTTATATGAACTTTTCCTTTTTTCTCCTAGAATGGGTGTCTTTCAGAATTTGGACAACAGAGGGAGTCAATCAGAGAGGTATTTTGTATATACAGTACCAAAGTTATAAGCCCATAGGCTTTAAATCAAACCATATTCATATGTTGTAGTTCAGCCTCACAACAGTGATTGTATTCTGTGGATTATGAATCAACTTTGATATTTTGGGCTTTTTTGGCTCTACAGATTACTTTTGACAATTATCCATTAAGTTATTATCATGGAGAAATGTTTTAAAATCACTACCATTATTACCACTATTTTACCATAGGTGACACCGACTCTGGAATCACCTGTATGTGGAATTGAAGAGGAAACAGTCCAGCTGGGTGAGTTTGAATCAACATTTGCATTTCAGATTCATTAGTTAGTGATCTACCATTAGTGATCTGATCTCTGTCTCAACATGACACTATTTACTTTTTATTACCTGTTCTTCAGTTCTCTGATCCCCACTATACTTGCTTGAGGACATTTTGCGCATATTAAGCCAGATTGCTAAATCTAGATTGCCAAAGACAGAGCCGATCCTAGACTTCTGGGGTGGGGGGACACAAACATGCCAAATATAAAAAATTAAAGGATTGTAATGTAAAAGATTATTATTGTGTAGGCTACATAAATGTAAAAATGCCTACATGTCATAATGTATAGTCATTGCATGTATCAGAATTAAGGCTACCTATTTGCTTGCGCAGGAGCAGGACCCCTACACATCTTGCGTATTTTGCGTATAGGGAGGATCGGCTCTGGCCAAAGAGCTTTTTCTCTCATTGTTAGTGTTTCTGTTTTTTATGTGGTCATCTACATTGACCCTAATAATGTTTATGGTTTATGTTTGTTTTCTACCACATACAGACAGTTCTTCAGATGAGTCTGTATCTGTTGCTGAAAAAGTCAAAATGGTGAGATGTGCATGTATTGATCAATTGTAAATTATTATTTTATGTGTATTATCCTACTTTGGAGAGTTGAGTTTAGCCAAAGTCCCTTTAAGGCAACATCAAATTCAGCAAAACTGAAATCTGACAACAACTGTATCATAAATGTTGTTTATTTTGCTCAAATAGCGTAAAAAAAGCGTATTTTTCAGGCTAGACCAGCCAGTGCACTTGCGAACGTCTCAGAATGCAGACGTGTTTCTGTTTCTATAGCAACCGGGACTACTAACGGCAAGCTGCAGTGACGCCCTGACTTTACTGATTATAAGGAAGATGAGTGGCTTCTGGCCGAAAAAAGGGGCCGTCCACGACTTCGTCAGCTCCTCATGCACTTCCGGGAAAAAAGGAACCGGGACAGAGAGCAGTTGCGAGCAGTGCTCCACGCCAAAAAAACAATCATACAGCATCAAGGGCTTGGGACTGGGAGGCGTGCACACCTCCAGCCCGGGAAAGCATGGCCATCACATCCGGGTCAGATTCGGCAGCGGCGACAACACCCGAGGGGGGCAGCCCCGCCGAATCTTCATCCTCGGAGGACGATAGCCCATCCCCCGATGCCGCGATCAACATCCGATCCTCCGGCGGCGCACTGAATGAAATGCTGGGACCTTCACAAGCCGGGCCAGCGAAATCACTCAGGAGCCGCACAAGACAGCCGCTGCGGGAGGAGACAGAGGAAGGGTGCCACTCTCATCCCCTTGAGGAGAGAGAGGCGCGATCACAGCGCTGTCATGGTCATACGCTCACAGTGAACCAGCCACGAACACAGCTTCAGTGTGTTGGATGCCCAGACACTGAAGACAACGATCATGGCCGTTGACAGAAGACAGATAACAACTGCAACCAAGAGGACATGGACAGAGCGGCATCTTTAAAAATATGTGAGCCATCTGTGATTTGCTCTTTTAGTTGAAGAGCAAAGGGGAATTTTTTTAGTGCCCAGTGGAATCACTGATGACAGGGACACCGCTGTATGCGCCGTAACGCCAACCAGAACAGCCTCTTCTCTTTCCAGTTCTCAGAAATGATTGGCTTTGTGGAGTTGAAATTCATTCACCCACTCGGCTCCGAAGCAAAAATCTGAATGAGTGGATGCACCTGTCGTCTCTTTATACCCATATGCATGGGGCGTGGCTCAGCATGCAAAATCCACTAGCCAAATTTAAAAGCGTATTTTTCAGGCTAGACCAGCCAGTGCACTTGCGAACGTCTCAGAATGCAGACGTGTTTCTGTTTCTATAGCAACCGGGACTACTAACGGCAAGCTGCAGTGACGCCCTGACTTTACTGATTATAAGGAAGATGAGTGGCTTCTGGCCGAAAAAAGGGGCCGTCCACGACTTCGTCAGCTCCTCATGCACTTCCGGGAAAAAAGGAACCGGGACAGAGAGCAGTTGCGAGCAGTGCTCCACGCCAAAAAAACAATCATACAGCATCAAGGGCTTGGGACTGGGAGGCGTGCACACCTCCAGCCCGGGAAAGCATGGCCATCACATCCGGGTCAGATTCGGCAGCGGCGACAACACCCGAGGGGGGCAGCCCCGCCGAATCTTCATCCTCGGAGGACGATAGCCCATCCCCCGATGCCGCGATCAACATCCGATCCTCCGGCGGCGCACTGAATGAAATGCTGGGACCTTCACAAGCCGGGCCAGCGAAATCACTCAGGAGCCGCACAAGACAGCCGCTGCGGGAGGAGACAGAGGAAGGGTGCCACTCTCATCCCCTTGAGGAGAGAGAGGCGCGATCACAGCGCTGTCATGGTCATACGCTCACAGTGAACCAGCCACGAACACAGCTTCAGTGTGTTGGATGCCCAGACACTGAAGACAACGATCATGGCCGTTGACAGAAGACAGATAACAACTGCAACCAAGAGGACATGGACAGAGCGGCATCTTTAAAAATATGTGAGCCATCTGTGATTTGCTCTTTTAGTTGAAGAGCAAAGGGGAATTTTTTTAGTGCCCAGTGGAATCACTGATGACAGGGACACCGCTGTATGCGCCGTAACGCCAACCAGAACAGCCTCTTCTCTTTCCAGCTATCAGAAACTATTGGCTTTGTGCAGTTGAAATTAATTCACCCACTCGGCTCCGAAGCAAAAATCTGAATGAGTGGATGCACCTGTCGTCTCTTTATACCCATATGCATGGGGCGTGGCTCAGCATGCAAAATCCACTAGCCAAATTTCATTGGCGTCTTCTCTTAAAATCAGAGAAGATTGGGGCTCCCGAGTAAACCCCTAATGTCGACACGACATAACTTGTAGTGACCGACAGAAACTATATGAGTGACAAGTCTTGGGTATTCTATAGTCTTTGGATTAGCATATGCTAACAATTTATAGCAATAAATGGAACTATATTAATTTATATTATTATTGTTATTATTATTGACAGAATGTCATAACAGCAGTAGACTCTGCTTAATATTCTATAGTTTACAATTTAGTCAATTAGACAGGTATTTTGTACATACAGTACAAGTGCACAAGTTAGAGGCTAAGCCATAAAGCAAACCATATTCATATGTTGTAGTTCAGCTTCACAACGGTGATTGTATTCTGTGGATTATAAATCAACTTTTATATTTTTTGGAATGTTTTTTTTTTTTTTTGCTTTATAGATAAACTTTTGACAATGATCCATTTTTTATTTTTATTTTTATTTTTTTATTTATTTAGTTGACAGGGGCATTGTACATTAATAAAACATTCCTGTAAATATACCAGAATTAGCCAAAGGCTATTTTTAATCAGTATTCCCTGGACAAGATGTTACAAGTCACCCTAAAAGAAAATGTAATTAAAAATACATACGAGAAAATTTTATAATTACATAGTACAAATCATATTAACATATTATCATGCTGAAATGTTTTAAAATCACTACCATAATATTTTACCATAGGTGACACAGACAGAGTCCCGTAAAAGATTGTTTTCCAAGACTCTGAAAAAACCTGTGTGTGGAATTGAAGAGGAAACAATCCAGCTGGGTGAGTTTGAATGAACATTTGCATTTCAGATTTATTAGTTAGTGATCTACCATTAGTTATCTCTGTCTCAACATCACATCATCTACTGTTTATTACCTGTTCTTTAGTTCTCTGATCTCTACTATACTTGCTTAAGGATGTTTTGCACATATTAAGCCAGGTTGCTGAGTCTAGATTGCCAAAGAGATTTTTCTCTCATTGTTAGTGTTTCTGTTTTTTAGGTGGTCATCTACATTGACCCTAAAAATGTTTATGGTTCATGTTTTTTTTCTACCACATACAGACAGTTCTTCAGATAAGTCTGTAGCTGTTGCTGAAAGAGTCAAAAAGGTGAGATGTGCATGTAGTGATCAATTGTAAATTATTGCACAAGGATTGGAATTGAGAACCGCTGAATTAACTCAAATAACTAACTTTATATTTAACCTTCTCCCTCAGTTACTGAAACGTACCTAATTACTGTGCCCACATATCCTCCATTAATACACGAACCATTGCTTTAATCTTATCCTTTCTTTTTGGCACAGAACAGGAGAGAATCTGTAAATAAAAATCTCAGTAAATGGATCACAGAACCTGAAGAATCTACTGCCAATGCTAGAGGTTAGTGAGCTCTTTTATTTTCTATATATTATGTTATTTCTCTTATTTTGACCTTTATGATTTTTAAAATTCCATATTTTTACGAGACTGTGAAGACCCATGGTTTCTTTCACATCTCTTGTTTTTGCTTCTCATTAGAATAAGAATATTTATAGTTGAACAGTAACCATCGGCCTTTCAAAACTCTTACCAGTCTCTGATCCCCAAGATACTTGCTTGAGGACATTTTGCACATATTAAACCAGGCTGCTGAATCTAGATTAACAAAGAGCCTTTTCTCTTATTGTTAGTGTTTCTGTTTTTTATGTGGTCATCTACATTGACCCTAAAAATTTTTATGGTTTATGGTTGTTTTCTACCACATACAGACAGTTCTTCAGATGAGTTTGTATCTGTTGCTGAAAGAGTCAAAATGGTGAGATGTGCATGTATTGATCAATTGTAAATTATTATTGTATGTGTATTATTGTATGTGTATTATCCTATTTTGTAGAGTTGAGTTTAGCATGTGCATGATTATGTATAACCATAAATGGAAATATATACATTATTATTATTATTATTATTAATGACAGGATGTCATAACAGCAGTAGACTCTGCTTAATATTCTATAGTTTAAAATAAGAATAAATAATAATAATTATTCTATTAAATAATAATGTGTAAGCAACAGCTTGACACTGGAAGAATTCTGCTCACATTCTGAGGGAGTTATTAAAAATAACTAAATATGTACAGTACAATTACCCAATTACTAACTTTATATTTCACCTTCTCCCTCAGTTACTGAAATGTACCCATTTACTGTACCCACATATCCTCCATTAACAAATGAAGCATTGCTTTAATCTTATCCCTTTTTGGCACAGAACAAGAGAGAATCTGTAATTTTAGCTGAAACTCTCCGTAAAAAGATCACAGAACCGGTAGAATCTACTGCCAGTGCTAGAGGTTAGTGAGCTATTTTATTTTCTATATATTATGATATTTCTCTTATTTTGAACTTTATGATTTTTAAAATTCCATATTTTTATTAAACTGTGAAGACCTTTGGTTACTTTCTGTAACAAGGAGCGTGACAGCGGGGCTGAGGATACACTTGCAGGCTTTATCATATTTTTGGTTGTACAGGCAGTTTCAGTAATCAGCAATCACAACAACATCCAAGGCGAGACAAAAGAGTAATCAATAAAACAGGCAATGGTCAGGGCAGGCAGTAACACAATCATGGAAAACCAGGTAAAGAATCCAAGGTCAAAAAACATGAAGGCAAGGCAAGGAAAGGAAAGGTAAGGAAACACAGGGAAACACCAAAACGGAAAGGAATGCAGTAACAAACATACAAACTATAGGCCTACTCAGCAAAGAGTATGAGCAAGTGTCCAACTTAAATAGTCCTCCTGATTGGAAATGGGGTGTGTCTGTAAATTAGTTCCTAGGCAGAGGGTTATGGGAAAATGGAGTCCAGGGTAGCGTGGCCTCTGGTGGAGCTCATGTGCACTCCAGCTAGATATTGTGACAG
>NW_015544145.1:20448-24296 GCF_001515605.1 Sinocyclocheilus anshuiensis
TTAAGGAGTGGCTTCCATACGCTCCTAAACAAGAACAGAATTAAGTCCAGGACAGAGGGCCAAGTCACTGTGCAAGAAGAGGAGAATCTTGGGACTGAGGCAGAGCAAAGAACCAAGGCAGAACCAGCAGAGCAGGGAGCCAGGGCGGAGCCAGCAGAACAGGCAAGGCTGAAGACCACCAGGGTGGAGCTGAAGACCACCAGGACGGGCTGAAGACTACCAAGGTGGAGCAGGTGGGCTGATGGCCACCACAGCAGAGCAGATGGGTCCAAAGATCCTCACGGTGGAGCAGATGACCACCACAGCAGAGCAGACGTCCTCCAACATGGAGCTAGTAAGGCAGATGACCACCAAGGCGGATCAGGCAGAACTGGAATAGAAAGCAAAGAGAGCTTAACAGCGGCCTCTGCGGCCATAACAGGACAGTCAGAGAGTTCATAAATGGCCTCCTTGGCTGTGGCCATCGGGCAGAGAGTTCATAAACGGCCTCCTTGGCTGTGGCCGGACAGGCAGAGAGTTCATTAATGGGTGCCAGCCCCTTGAGAGGAGCTGAGGCAGACACCACCGCCGCTTCAGGAGGTTCTGCAGCAGAAGTCGCCACCTCTGGAGAATATGCAGCGGATGCCACCACCTTGGGAGGAGCTGGAGCGGACACCGCCGCCTTGGGAGATTCTGCAGTGGGCTCTGGATCAGACTCATAGACTGGAGCGGGCTCTGGATCCGACTCATAGCCTGGAACAAGCTCTGGAGCAGACTCATAGACAGGAGTGAGCTCTGGAGGCTCCTGGACAGGAGCAGACTCTGGGACAGACAGTGATGAGGCACTTGGGATGCCAGCTGCTCTGGCTGAAACCAGCGGTGGGTCCATCAAACTGGAGATCAGTCCCAAATGTATTTGGAACGTCTGAGTGTCTTCAAGTGCAACGTTCACAATGACCGGGAACACAGGAGTGGCATCCATGATGACTGAAGACTGTGGCGTGGTGGCCATGACGGGACGAGACTCTGGCGTGGCGACCATGTTGTGAAGAGACTCTAGGCTGGCGGCTATCTTGTGAAGAGGCTCTAGGCTGACGGCCATCTTGTGAGGAGGCTCTGGGCTGGCGGCCATCTTGTGAAGAGGCTCTGGGCTGAGAAGCATTGAGAGTGCAAAAACCCTGTTGCTTGAGAGCACCGAAAATGCATTGTTTGAGAGCTCAGAAGACGTATCACTTGAGAGCGCAGAAACGGCATTGGTTGAGAGCGTTGAATCCATGTTGCTTGAGAGTGCTGAAACTGCGATGTTAGAGAGCGCTGATTTCGGGGGGTAGCCAGCCGGTCGTGGGGATCCTCCACACTGGATGTCATTCTTGGATGCTTTGTGACAGTCTCTATGGCTTCGGCCGTGATAGCAAGTGGCTCTGGAGTGAGAACCCTGATGTGGCGATGCTCTGGTATGGCAGCCATTACGTGAACAGGTACAGTAGTATGGTGACACGTTCCTCCTCCACAAAACCCACAATGACAGATGAACCACTCAGAATTTAAAGCATAGTCCATGAAGTCCCGCAAACTACACTTAAACTTTCCCTCAGGGAGCCATGATTTAATAGGTTCATTGAGTCCAAAATGGAAAAAGGCCTTTAGTGCACTTTCTTCGATTGTTACATGATAGCTACATAATAACTCACAAAACTGTTGTACATGATCCTCGATCGAAGTCTTCGATCCTCGAAGTCCCTCTGATGTAGACTTAAAATTTGGTCAGCCGGATCCATGGTAATCTGAATGACACTAGCTGATTGATCTGTAAATGGCTGAGTATTCTGTAATGAGGAGCGTGACAACGGGGTTGAGGATCCACTTGCAGGCTTTATTATATTCTTGGTAGTGTTGTCAAAAGTACAGCCCGCGATACCATTCGGTACTGAAAATTAGTGATGGGACGATTGATACCGAGGCTCTGAGGCTCCGATGCTTCAACGCAGTTTTCAAAGCACTACTGTATCACACGCTGTGCCGATGCTTGCATCGAAATGACAATACCACGTGATTGATGACGTTTGAAGCTTTGAACGTCATGCGGTATCGGAAGGTCGGGAGAGCTGGTTTGAAAAAATCTGCGCTTCGCATGACTCTTGTTTGTCTTTATATTGACTTGGTTGTGTGTATGTGTGTGTACACTTATTTGGGATTCAGTAGAATAGTTTAGAATAACCTCAACACCCGATAGAAACTAAATGCACGTCACACCTCTATTGCATTTTATCATGTTTTATAGCTGGGGTCTCAGAGACCCCGAACAGCTCACCCAAAAATGTTTTGCTACTACTATTAATAATAATCACACACTTGTATATTTTATATTATTGATCAATATGTGAATCCGTTGACCGGACTACGCATGACATGAGTTGGAACAGATTAAAAACTTTTTCAAACCATCCTCTGCTCTGCGATGTTTCGTTAGATTTGGTGGAGAAACTAAGTCTGACCACCTGATGTCGCTAATGCGCACTGTGTTAAAAGCTTCGAGTAATGAACCGTTTTTCGGCACAATTTCATGAAAGCCTCAAACGGTTCAGAAAGCCTCAGTTTCCCATCACTACTGAAAATTTAAAAACATCCATTACCCGTGAAGATTTGAGCGCTGTTGAGCAGATTCTTAAACAGTGCTGATTGGTCATTGTGTTCTGATAGATGGATCAGCGCTAAAATCTTAGCGAGAAATGGACGTTTTTAAAATTTCAGTATTGAATGGTATCACGGTCAGTACTTTTGACAACACTAATTCTTCGTTGTACAGGCAGGGTCAATCATCAGCAAACACAACAACATCCAAGGCGGCAAAAAGAGTAAACCAGAAAATAGGAAATGATCAGGGCAGGCAGCAAAACGATAATGGAAATCCAGGTAAGTTAAAAACACCAAGGCAAGGCAAGGCAAGGAAAGGTGAAAAAATGGAATGCAGTAACAAATGTACAAACAATACTTAGCAAAGAGTATGAGCAAGTGTCCAACTTAAATAGTCCTCCTGATTGGAAACGGGGTGTGTCTGTAAATTGGTTCCTGGCAGAAGGTTATGGGAAATGGAGTACAGGGTAGAGTGGCAAGAGTCAGGGTTGAAGTGCCCTCCGGTGGAGCTTATGGGCACTCTAGCTGGAGATCATGACACTTTTACATCTCTTGTTTTTGCTTCTCATTAGAATAAGAATATTTTATTTACAGTTGAACAGTAACCATCGGCCTTTGAAAAGTCTTACCAGAGTCTATTACTGAATTTCTGAGTGGTACTAATATTTGTTTGTTTTCCTTTGTATTTTACCATTTCAGACTTTGTCTAACCTGTTTGTGTTTGTGTGTGCTGTCACTCATCCTCATGATTTATCTCTTTGTCCTTCCCCAAACCAAGATTCACCTGCACCTCCCACTGATGCTACAGAACCTGCAGTATCAGGACAACTGAGGGAGTCAATCAGAGAGGTATTTTGTATATACAGTACCAGTGTTGGGGAGTAACTAGTTACATGTAACGGAATTACGTAATTTAATTACAAAATAAAAGTAATTGTAATCAGTTACAGTTACTGAGAAAAAAACATGTAATTAAATTACAGTTACTTATGAAAATGTTAAGGATTACAAAGGGGGTTACATCTGCTTTTTTTCACACACACTCCCACATACAGATTTAATTGATTTATTTCATAAATTGCAGTGACTGCTCTAAATCTTCTGACGATTCTAATGGATTCACAAGTTTGTGAACGTTCTAAAGCAGCGGTTCTTAATAATGTTCCTCATGTCCCCTGCTCTGCACACGCTCTGCATCTCTCTCTCTCTCTCTCTCTCTCATTCAGATCATCAGC